>NC_140467.1:12551671-12766671 GCF_051167445.1 Perissodus microlepis
CTCTGTCTTGACGGTGAGATGGATATTTAAACATTAGTTATACTGACAGGAAGGAAAGATTCCTGCAGCACAGCAGCATGTTTGTCACTGCTTAAGCTGACATTGAGGTGAAAACTCATCTGTGCATTAACACAGGTTCACAGAGTTTTTGCTCTCCAATCTGTAAACACTGCAGGAGCATCTTCCTGATATGCAAAATATTTTTCCAGTATCTATGTGGGTTCATTTAGGAGAAAATGATTCGGACTAACCATTTTACAAGTTTTCTTTATGGAATATCCAGAGGGCAGTGATGCAAATTTTAGGTTGTGGTGCTCGAACAATAAATGCGTTGAAGTGAAAAGAGCCCACAGGGCAGGCACACAGCTGTTTCAGATTACCAAAAAGTACTAGAATTTCTCTGTCTCTATAGCTCCGAGACATTCCTGCTGGTGTGTAAATTGGGGAAATAAAGAGAGAAGGGAGTTTATTTGCTGCAGCCTAACTGAAGGACCTCCATGTTGACCTTTTGGACATCCCCCAGAGTTCTAATACTGACAGAAATTGTCCCATTACAAACAACACTAATGCCTCACAGATGCCGGTCTGTGCGTGTGTGGCTGGACTTAAATACCAGTGGGAATCTAGAGATTACTTTAGGGCTTAAATGTGGAAAGATTTCACTTACAGCATAAAAAGCAGAAAATGTGGCCGACAAATTGGGTTTTCAAGCACCGGTAGAATTTTAAAAGTTGGAGCTGCGTCCCTGCAGCCCTCAATGGCATTTGATTAGTCGCCTGGTTAGGAACAGCTTTCTGGGTCAACAGCGAATCCGGCACTCTTCGTCATCCTGGTGGTTGCTCAGTTGAGAAACATGTTTAAATATTGGGTTGGCGCCACTTGTCGGAGCATTCCTTCAACCTTGGCTGTGGCTAATGACCTTCAGCTGTTGGAAGTGGAAATTCTGCGGAGAGATGGCACTTTCAGCCCCGCTGGTCGGCTTAGGGCTAAGACAGACGGCACGCCTGGCCTTTTGTGGAATACCACCTCCCCCAGCATCTCTTTCCGCTGTTACTCTGCACTTCGTAACAATGCTGGAGTAAAGCCCCTCTGCTGACATTTGTGTTGGGTGCTTTTTCACACATGAACTACAACTATCATCTCAAGGGCTTTTTCTATTTGCCATTAGTTATCAGGCAAATCAAGGGGACTGCTCATGCCCCAGTGACGGATCAGTTCCTCCCCTTGGGGTAATTGATGGATGTTTTTGCAAGTGGAATTCACTGAGTGACTTCCCCACCTCTTCAGTTAACACATTATCATCTCTAACAGGGAAGACTCGAGGGTGGAGACGTCCTGTGAATAGATCAGGCAGAGGGAGGATTTGAGATTCCATGAAACTGTTCTTTATCACTCCACCCGCTCTCTTTTTATTTTCCTTTTAAGGAATGTGCGTGGGATTCTTTGTGGATTATTGCCTTAACGTATATTTCCCCACTCTCTCTTTTTTCCCCCTGCACTCTCTGCTGGGACATGTTCACACATGAATTAAATGATCTCAATAATAACTTCAAGGGCTTTAGGCTTTTAATGTGTTTCCAGAACCTGAAAGCTATAGGAAATACATCAAATCAATCTAAAGTTAAAGATTCCCTTGTCTTATTAGACGCACAGGTGAAACAACCACATGTAGTTCAGTGCAAATCCCCTTGCATCAAGCACTGCAGCACTTTAAAGAAACTCATACGCTTGTTTTTTTCCCCTTGTGTATCAGAGATGTTCAGCTTTTTTGTTGAAGTGCTGCTGTATCAGACTGCGTCATATTTGTTTAAAGGTTTTAGACTTAATCTCTTCATTGAGGTTGTAATTGAAAGTCTGGGTTTATGTGGTCCCGCATTTACATAGTTTTATATTGTTATTTTTGAGCATGTTTCATAAGAGGCTTAGCATAGTCAATGTAACAGCAGGTGTGATCACAGAGCACCGGACAGGGCATGCCACAAAAACGTGAAAACTGGCTCAACCATCTCGCACCGATGTAGGGTTACAGAGTCAGTAGCTGGTTTAAAACCACAAAGATAGTATTTAATCCCTTAATTTGTTTCTGGGTGCACATTGTAAACACCCTGAAAATACAAGTGTGAACTGTAGTGTGTTGTGGGTGTACAGATCTTCCTTGCACACCTCCTTTCTGCCCTTCTTTCTTTTCCACTCCTGCAGTTCAAGCGGGGGCTCTCACTCACCAACAGCAGAAGAAATGTGGCAGGTAAAGCAAGACTCTGTTTAAGTCTGGCTATTCTTAGCCCTCTAGACACAGATTGGACAGCCTCTCACAGCCACTCTGGAATTTCTGTGTGGACAGTTATGTCCAAAATTCATGAAATGCCTGCCAATTATTGTCTTTCCCCCTCTTTGGGAATTTTCCCCTCCACATTGTCACAATGTGTCTGTGCTTCAAACATGAAAATTCTTCAGTCCTCAAGCTTTAATGTGTTTTACCCAACCATTCCCTCCTATTCAGTAAAACTCTTGCCAGCTCTGTCACCACATAAGCCCTTGTATGTCGTTGTGGCATCACGCAGAAGGATGAGAAGCTTGTGTTCACAATAGGGTGGGCAGGTCATCCCCCAGCAAGAGGAAACAACAAAGCAGCAGTAGTATGACAGCAAGCTTACTCAAGTGCTGGTCTGATATTAAAGCCACAGAAATTCCCCTCACATGGAAAATGGTCTCATATTTCTTGTTCAATCTGTCAGTAGGCAAGTTATGAGTGTTATGATTTATGTTAGGGATGAGTGAAAACAAAGGAATATATTCCACCAACTGGAGTCAGTACTGAAGCTCATTAATAATAAGATGCCATTAAAGATGTCGTAAGCGTCTAGCTAACATTCAAAACAACGCAATGATTCACTGAACAATATTGTCAAAGACACACACCTCTGTTGTGATTTGCTTTTCTTTCAGTGGAGTAAACACTTGAGCTTGCTCCACTAAACTTGGCAGGAAGTTAAAAGGAGTAGGAGGACAGAGGCTCTCTCAGCACCACCAGATTGTCTCATTGTCTCGCCAGGAAACAGGAAGTGATGGACCATACCAATGATGGACCAATTTTTCAGTCATCTGTGTACCACAGCTTCCTCACCAATATCCTGTGGCTAAATGCAAAGAATGTTATTAGTTCTATTCCTTTAAAAAAACCAAAAAGATGGTAGATACTACAAATCCTGATACACGTAAATCAGTTGTCACGTTGAATGATAATGGGTGTAACAAGAAGAGTGTTCAGAGATCACATCCTCCACCAAGATGCAGGATGTTACTGCTTTTCCCGTGCTCTGTATGCTCTCTTGGCACTTTTTGTGGTGATTGCTTCTCTTTTGTCTGCAGTGGGCAGTTTGCAATTGTCAAGCGATGCATAGAGAAGAGCACAGGCAATAAGTACGCGGCCAAGTTCATCAAGAAGCGCCTGAGTGGGGCCAGCAGACGGGGTGTGAAAAGAGAGGAGATTGCGAGGGAAGTGGATATCCTGCAGCAGCTCCAGCATCCCAACATTGTAGCGCTCCACGATGTTTACGAGAACCGCACAGATGTTGTGCTTATCCTCGAACTGTGAGTCACTGCAAGATTCTGCAATGCATTGCAATATCCACACAGTCACAACAATAACGTTTTATCATGCTTTACTTCTTGAAAACTCCAAACATCTATGTACAATAGATAAGAGCCTGCATAACATAAAATGTGTTTTATTGGGTTTATGAAAAGTTATGTCAGTGCAGTCTTTTGAATGTTTGGATGGAATACTGTAAAACAGCAAAAGTCCACTCATCTGTGAGTTTATTTCTGTTTGTTGAAGCTGTGTTTGCTGAAAACCATTTGCCCCTGATCACGCCTGCCAGAAAGTACGAAATGTCTCTTGCAAAGTCAATAATGCTTGTGCTGAAAAGAGGCCAAAAGGGGCCCCCGTCTGGGGTCACTGAGTGCCGAGAAACATGGCAGGCCTGATTAGGACTAATTGAAAAACTCAAACAAAAAAATATGACTGATGGCTGCAGAATGACGCACTGTCCTTCATTTTCTCTGTATGAATGGTAGAGAACATTGTGCTTATGGGCCAAGGTTTCATACCATTTTTTCAGTTATGTTTATAGAAAAATACGTTGGCCCATAAGTAGGGCAAATGGACTAAAAACAGAAGCAAGTTGGCACCACAGACAAACATATCTCAGGCATCCAGGGCTTGTGTATCCAATTTCCTGAGAACACACTTTAGATAAAAGTGCTAGCGAGGGCTTGCTCCAGATTGTCTGAGCCCACAGTCACCGAGTGTCAGTTTGTGTGTGTTTGTGCGTATTGCAGGGTCTCTGGAGGAGAGCTGTTTGACTTCTTAGCTCAAAAGGAGAGCCTCAGTGAGGAGGAAGCCACTCAGTTTATCAAGCAGGTCCTACATGGAGTGCAGTACCTCCACTCCAAGAAGATTGCACATTTTGATCTAAAGGTAAACGTGCTTCTCCTGTGCTGCGCATCTTAAACTGCGTTTGTTTTCTGTGAAACAGTTAAACTCTTTACCTCCATAGCAACTGTATTACTACGCACAAGCAATGCCATAAAGACCTTGTTTGTTTGTTTGTTTGTCTGTCTGTCTGTCTGTCTGTCTGTCTGTCTGTCTGTCTGTCTGTCTGTCTATCTATCTATCTATCTATCTATCTATCTATCTATCTATCTATCTATCTATCTATCTATCTATCTATCTATCTATCTATCTATCTATCTATCTATCTATCTATCTATCTATCTATCTATCTATCTATCTATCTATCTATCGCAGGTGTTTAATGTACGTACTGCACAGTTCTGCTATTCTGATTCACACATCCTTCCTGTTTTTTGTGGCCACCATCCAAACTCTCAGATACCGACACCTCAAGGTTATCTCTTTAGTTTCAGCGCTGTATCGCCCACGTTTCTATCTGAAAGTTGCTATCGTGTCTGATTTTTTTTCTAGCTGTGCATCTACGTTCCCAAGGTCTATTTTCATCAGATCAGTCAGCTATAACACCCATTAACCCTCCTGTTTAACCCCATTTTGACTTGGAATTTTACTTGAGAAATTCTTATCCCCCTTTTTGATTAAAATAAAGCTTCAGAACAGCTAAATAAACACAACCCAACCCCAGCACCATAACCCTTCAAAGTCAATGTGAATGGTTCTTGATTTGCAGGCCTATTATATTGCACAGAGCCAAAGGGCAGCGCTGGGAAACAGGGAGCCCCTTTGACAAGTTTCCACAAGAGGCCACATCTTACTAATTGAATGCAGAACTGGGTGATAGTGTTCCTTTTTTGTTGTTGTTCCCTTTATGCCCCATATGAATCTGGAGAGCATATAACAGTAGAAATGTAAGAATGGCTCGTTGTGAGTCCTCTTCACTGCTGATGCTTTTGCGTTGATAACTGAAGGTGGATTAGGTACGCAAAATAACAACGCACTAGGTGCTTGAGTCATTCATGCTTGAAGCCTTGATTTTCAGTTCACACTGACACACCTTTGCACTAATGAGCGTGATTAATTGTTTTTCTCTAATGCTTCCACAAAAGGAGGATTTCTCCAGGTAACTTGTTGCTTTTGTCTGTATTACCGAGCCCTGCTATTAGTGGAAATCTGCTGACATACATGCTTTGTTTCTTTATTTGCATTGCTGCAGCCTGAAAACATAATGCTGCTGGACAGGGATGCCACCTTACCCCGCATCAAAATAATAGACTTTGGACTAGCACACAAAATACAAGATGGGACAGATTTCAAAAACATTTTTGGCACCCCTGAATTTGTTGGTAAGTTTTTCTTTCTTTTCTTTTTTATTGAGCTTGACGATTTTAATGAGATGCTTGATGTTTGGCCAGACGCTGTTTGTGATGTTGAGTGTGTGTTGTCTATTTTCAGCTCCAGAGATAGTCAACTATGAGCAACTGGGCTTGGAAGCAGACATGTGGTAAGAGCTTTTAATTACCTCTGCTGACATCTGCACAACAGGTTGCAGTGCATAACTTTGGATTAATCTTGCGCCTTTTTTCGCAGGAGCATCGGAGTCATCACATATATACTGTAAGTTGAGATTCATCACGTCCGGGAATTTTAATGTATCTACGATTATCGACTGAGTCACGCATGCAAACGTTTGTGCTGTTGTTTCAGTTTGAGCGGCGCGTCACCTTTCCTCGGTGACACAAAGCAGGAAACGTTAGCAAACATCTCAGCGGTGAACTACGAATTTGATGAAGAGTTCTTCAGCAGTACCAGTGAGCTGGCCAAGAACTTTATCAGAGGGCTCCTGGAAAAGGAAACGAGGTAAAAGAGAAAAAAGAAGAAGAAGAAAGAAATTAGGTTACTAACAAATAGGTCAAGGCCAAAGGTCAGGTTTGAAATTTCATTACAAAGCCCAGTACCAGGCGGGGCTATGCTTTAATAAATCCTAATGAAGTGGACTCCTGACCCACATGAGAATAAACAGCCAGCCAGTAAGGATTTATTTCTGCTACATGGTGTGATATATAAAACCAGAAAAGAAAACTATTACAAAATGTTGCAAAAACACTTTCTTTGTAAAATGTGATCCTCTTCTTACTTTCTGACATGTGTTTCCATTTAAGTGTTTACGTGCACCTTCGGGAAACTGAATATTCCTGTGGAAGTTTGGTCTCGCTGTAATCCTTAGAGAGTCACCGTCTGCTGCATGACTGACCTACGTGCCCTGTCTGATGGAGTTGTTCTGGCATATTTACACAGCTGCATTTTCTCTTTTAGAAAACGGATGACAATAGAAGATGCACTGAATCATCCTTGGATTAAGGTATGGACATGATTTATGCAGTAGTGTTGCATGGTTTGTATAATCTGTGACTGTTGTCAGCACTTCATTTCCCCCTGCCCCCCCTTCTACAAGGAGTAAAATCTATTGCAGCTAATGTCAAAGGTAACACACGGGGTAGCAGGGTCTTTTTTTTTTTTTCCAGTGCTCACTCCCACTAACTGTGTACTTGTCCTGGATAGATGTTTCCATACTGTCCCACAGTTAAAGTATGTATATTGTTCCTGTTTGGGAATTTTACTTTTTCCCTTCACATCTCACACTCATCTCATCCATCTTCATGCCATCTGCAATATTCCTTTTGTCTACAAAGTTAGTGGTCTGACTCTTGCAATATCTCGCTAATTGTATTTTAATGGAATGGAAACTTAACATTGTGCTGTGGTGAAGCCGTCTACCTCCCACTCAGGCTGATGAAATGCGTGTGAGTGGTGTTTTGCTGTGAAGTCCTCATCCTGTTTTGATGCAAGCATGGATCCGGGAAACCTTACATGCTCACCAGGAATGTTTGCTGTTTTTTGGCACCCCTTATCAGCCGTGGCTTATGCTCTGGGGTCACACACTAATCCTCCAGTGCCACGTCTGCTGGGATTTTTCACTGCTATACATGTTTTCGAGATGCAACAATAAGACATCCTCTCACTCAGTCTCCCTCCCCCACCCCTACCCTTCTGTCTGAAGTCTTGCGGCCACATGGAGGAGGACAGCGCTGCCTCTGAGAAGAAAGCAAAGCAGTTGAAGACAAAACTACTTAAAGAGTACACTATCCAGTCGCACTCCAGCATGTCCCAAAACAACACATATGCCAACTTTGAGCGTTTTGCCCATGTGGTGGAAGACATCGGATTAATGGAGACGGGATTGTCCGAGGTGGCGGAAGCTTACCGCACCCTGCAGGGTGACATAGAAGCACTGCTCTCCATTTACAATGAGAAGGAAGCTTGGTACAAGGAGGAGCGGGACACCGCAAAGAAACAGCTCTCGCAAGCCTGCCACGAGTTTCGCAAAGTGGAGGCCACCAGGAAGCTGGTGCAAGAAGACATGAAGGCAGTAGATGTTTGTCTGGAGAGCATCAGCAAGAGGTACAACCACAGGCAGGGCCAACTGGATGCTCTGAGGCAGGAGCTGAACTCTGAGCTCCAGTGGCTCCAGGATCTGATGGGCTCTTTGCATCCTGAGGGAACCAATGGTAGCATCCATAACAGAAGTCTGAGCACACATGTAAAGAAAGCACTGGAGGACCTGCTGCATCTGACTTGTGAAGGAGAAGTCTGCTCTGAGGCTGAACAGCCCTTCACTGAGTCTGGCTGACTTAAACCACTGAAAAATCTTCTAAGAGTCAACAATTTTTCTTTTTGTTTTTTTAAAAAAAATTGCACTCTTTAAATTTTATTTATTTGTAGATTTTTTTTATGGTTTAAACAAAAAAGATAAAGAGTTAAAGGAGAAGATGGTTATATCAGGTTATATCAGTTAACATGTCTGCATGATTAATCGTTAGCTAAGCTTAGCAGAAACACTGAAAACAGCGATAAAGCTAGCCTGGCTTTGTCCGGAGGTTAAACAAACATAAACACACATTATAAACACTATTTTCTGCATGTTCTCCCTCTCCCTCCCTGGGTACCCTCCAGGTTCGTCCCACAGTCCAAATACATGCACATGTAATTCTAAACTGGCTGAAGGTGCCACTGTGAGCGTTAATAGCCTTACGACAGGCTGATGACCTGTCCAGAGTATACCAGCTGGGATAGATTCCAGTCCCCTGAACTGAATGAAGAAAATGGATAGACATTATCAATTATAGAAATCTTAGAGCATTAGATTTTGCCATTATTTTAAACAAATATCTACATTCTGGGAGGAGACCGTAAGGCAGACCTAAAACATTCCGGAGAGATTATATCTCTTAGGTAGTTTGGAATGCCTCAGGTTCCTACAGAAACCCCCATTG
The DNA here is from genome assembly GCF_051167445.1 of Perissodus microlepis. NCBI lineage: Eukaryota > Metazoa > Chordata > Actinopteri > Cichliformes > Cichlidae > Perissodus > Perissodus microlepis. Next base: position 12,560,477 of record NC_140467.1, read on the forward strand.
AACCCTAACCCCCAGGTGACTAGAGAGAGGGGGTTTTGCCTCTGCTCATGGACTGCTGCCCCGAGCGTTGACATCTCTTTTGTTGACTTTTGACAGAGTCAGCCTGCCTTTTTTCTTTAGTAGGCCAAAGATAAGCTGAGCTTAAATTTCTTACTGGCTCTGGAATGCTTTTTAAATGACAGACAAGTATTGATCTTAACAGCAGGTACAGCAGCAAACATGATTAGTCCTTTAACTGGGATAAGTGGCACAATATTTTATTTTATTTATTTATTTATTTTTTGTGACACGGGGATTTATTAAACTACGTTTATTTATTAATTTGGTATTTTCTGCCTGAGCATTTAGCAGATTATTTTAGCTGATTTAGTAAAACTAAATGAAACAAATGTACTGTGCAATGGTTCTCTCAGTGGAGTGAATGATAAGTTCAAATGTCTTTTTTATTGACTGATCTAAGTTTTTTTTAATTGCAATTTTCTTTTTTATTGAAATAATAATTAATCCTATTTAATACTCCATGTGTAAATGATAGTGTTTTAAAAGAAAGGATCTTTTTTATGGATTTAAATGTGCTCTATTGCTGAAGGTTGAGTTATTTATTTCAAAAGCATTTTCTATTTCTTTCTTTGAGATGTTTTTGCGCTAACCATAAAAACAACATCTATGATAAGATCTTATCTATCTAAAAATTTCTCACTTCCTTTGCCAGTATTAGCGTCTCAACACTCAGCACTCTTTCGTCTTTGTGCGCTGACATTTTACACTGTTGTCAACCATGAAATAAATGTTAATTAGAGATTATGACTCTTTTTTTTTTCTTTTTTTTCTTTTTAAATTTCTGTCATTCATGATCTGAAATGTCTTCATGGTATAGCTGATTATATTAGACAAGCACATGCGCACAGCTGACGTGAGGGACAGTTCTGCTTTCTGACATCTCACTGTGTTTCTGCAGCCTCTGAACCCCAGACAGGCCTTGGTGAAGAGACTATCAGTGGTCAACTTGGAGAACTTCAAGAGACAGTATGCTCGACGCAGGTGGAAGGTAAAATGCAGCCCTGGTACCAACTTGGACTATTACTTAAAGGAAGATTGCATAAAAAAATTGCACGTCTTGCTTTGTAACCCATTTCTTTTTACTTTTGCCGGTTTCAACAGCTGTCATTCAGAATTGTGGCTCTGTGCAACCACCTAACACGAATCATGAAGAACCATAAGAATGAGAAGCTGCCTGAGGAGGACGGGGTAGGTTGCCGTGCAATGGTTTACATTAAACTGACACACATTGAGCTGCTCTCATTTATATTGCTTCAACCAACAGCTGGTTAGTTTAACTTTGCAAATACATTCCCCAGATACTTTATTGGGTACATCTTGTTAGTGCCAGATTGAACCCTTTTGACTTCTGGACTGCCTTAATTCTTGATGGCAGAGATTCAGAAAGGTTTTGGTCCATGTCGACGTGATTGCATCACACACTTGCTGCAGATTTATTGGCTGCAGATCCATGATGTGAATCTCCCGTTCCACTACATTCCAAAGGTGCTCTATTGGACTGAGATCTGGTGATAGTGGAGGGCATTTGAGTACAATGAAGTCATTAAGTTCATAAAGGTAGTTTAGGATGATTTGACCTTTGTGACATGGCAGCCATGAGGAGATGGGTACTCTGTGGAGATGGACATGATCAGCAACAATAATAAAGCGGGCTGTGGGTTTTTTTTTTTTTTTTTTAAACGATGCACATTTGAAACTAAATTGTGCAAAAAAGTTATCCCTACATCATTAAACTACCAGCCTAAACTGATAAATCCGTGCATGCATGGATCTGTGCTTTCATGTTCTTTACTCTAAATTCTGATTCTACTATCTGAATGTCGCAGCAGAAATCTGGACTTAACAATGGGCAATGATTTTTCAATCTTCTGTTGTACAATTTTGGCGAGTCTATGTTTCCTGGTCAATAGGAAACATTTTTTTTTCTGGCCATTCTCTGTAATTCCTAGAGATGGTTGTGCAGGAAGAATCTCAGCAGTTTCTGAAATACTCAGACTAGTTCGTCTGGTAACAACAATCATACTACATTCAACATCACTTAAATGACCTTTCTTCCCCGTTCTGATGCTCCTGTTGAACTTCAGCAGGTCGTCTTGAGCATGTCTACATGCCAAAATGCATTGCACCATACTGCCATGTGGCTGCCTGATTAGATATTTACTTAATAAGCAGGTGCACTTACTAAAGTGGTGATGAGTTTCTTTTATTGTACACTATTTCCACAGCATTTACAGATGTAGATGTCTAACTATTTCTCTGGGAGTATCTTTACAACAGACATTGTGTTCCACAGTGTTGCAGTGTAGCAAGCACAGTTTTATCCTGCTATATGCTGCTGGAGCTAAAAATATATAGAGAAAGATATGTAAAAGAATGCTTAGATTCTTTAAGCTGTCTCCAGCTGTTGAGACTCACAATTGTCACAATCACCACAAACAGTAACTATGTTACAACTGTTTCCTAACTGTGATGTGTTGGTCTTGTCAGAGGAATTGTGAAAGCGACCAAGAAGAAGAAACTATGAAGAGGAGACCAAGGACCAGAAAGAGAAGCAGCACTTCCTGAGAGCAACCCTCAGAGTGTCCGTCAGACATGCATAACAGTGACTTTGCACCTTTATTTAGGGCATGCTCTGCAACTGTTATACGCCACTAAGCATAGTTACAATATATTTTGACATGACAGCTGTAAAAGTAGATTTTTTTTAGAGTTTAAGGCAACTTCTTCATTCGGAATCAGCACAACTTCTGCTGTATGTCGGATATTGTTCCGGCATGTTTAAACATGTGCTAATCTTGCACTAGCAGCTATAGCTTGATTGCTGTTGCTGTTGACAGGAACTGTTGTGTATGTTAGCATATATGTGAGCATATATATATGTATGCTATAGACAGCTTCTGTCTAAAAAGTTCTCAAGCTGTTGTTTGGCACAGTATTGATACAGATTGATTGATATATATTTTAACAGATGTTAGCATCCAGAGTGTTAAATTAAAGGGTTTAGCGCTGCAGGATAACAACATGACAGCAGATCTTCAAATGTTTACGTGTTGTGCTTAACGATGTTTTATCATTTACTGTTAACCTCAAGATATAAGCCCCTAAAGCATCTGTATACTATATGTTTACATAGCATATTTTAATTTGTGCAAATTTTTCTGAGACTGTAACTGTGTTTCATTGACGAGTTCACTGACTGCATGTATCTACGGTATGCCTAATATGTGAATCTAATTCTGCAGTTTTAAATGGAATTGATAGGTCTTGCAATACTGTCATGTATTTATAAATAAATATACATCATGTCTTAAGTTCACTTTTGCCTGTATCTTAGCCTTCAGTGTTTTCAAGAAGCATTTTACTTTCTTTATATGTGTATAAAGTGTAAATTGAGAATGTGTTAAATAAATTAATGAACATTGTTACTTTGACCGTTTTTATGAAACCAAAACTTGTTGATTTGATCTATTTTCTTAACGCTCTGGAACGGACTGGTGCCTGTCTGGGCTGGTGCTTTGCATAAGGCAGGTTACACCCTGCACAGGTCACCAGCCTACAGGGCTTACACAGAGAGACACACAAGCCTTCATGATCACATCCATACCTACAGCCAATTAACATAACATGCATGCCTTTAGACTGTGTGCACAGAGACAACATGAAGTTCAAACCCACATCCTCCTTGTTGTGAGGCATCAGTGACAACTACACCCTGAGTCCTGGATATTAAACTCTCACCATCTCCTTTCTTTTAAGGCCAAGCAAAGTGTAAAATGATTTTCCCACACAGTGAAAGTGTGATTGTGTCTAGATGACCCAGAAATCCCAACCATAAATATGCCAAACACACTAAAGTTAAAAAAAATTACAAAGCAGCTCTTGACGAGGAATAATAATCTCAATATCAGTGTGTTATCCACCTACTTTGTTGGCCGCTGCCATTTCTTCTGGCCACTGCTTGGTTATTTAGCCTCACAACAGTGGCGCTGTTTGGACTCAGCTGAGCTGAAAGAGATTGAAGGGATAATTTGGCCTGACCTACACAATTTGGGCCAGCTCAACACAAATACTGAGAAAGGTGTCATAATCAACAAGTGGGTCAGTTTGAAAACAGTGTGCCTTTTTGTCCTTCTCTATAGCAGCACAAAAATATTTAGATTCACATTTAATTCGCTATGTCAGACAAAACTCCTGTAGTCTGTTTCCATGTTTGCATATCTCCTGTTATTGTTTAATGACAGCCTGTGAGTTACTGGCCTTTGATGAGACGAGAGAAAACATTTAGTGCACGTTTGGGTCACTCGTTTCTATTCGCCCTGATGAGCCAAGCTGGTGACTGTAAATATTCCTGCCATGTCTCACTGAAATAAGAGCCGAGTCTTTTGTAGACAGTGATATGACATGCTTTCCAGTCAGCCGTTACAGTGAGGTCTGCATCTCATGTAAGAGAGCCACAGCTGGTATGGTGGGATCAGTTCTGTGGGATCATGGAATTCCAGCCGACTCACGTTGGTATGATCCGGTTGATGATCCATTCACACAGACAAATAAGGTGGGCTGTCAGCTCAAAGTGTGTCCTTCAGGGTGTCTTTGGAACAGTGCTTGACTCAAAGATGTGTCAGTGTTAGCACATGATGAGCATAATAGGCCCTTTTCAGCTACCCAGCCATTCTGACATGGAAACACAGGTGTAATTATTTACATCAGCGGTCCCCAACCTTTTTTGCGCCACGGACCGGTTTATGCCCGACAATATTTTCACGGACCGGCCTTTAAAGTGTCGCGGATAAATACAACAAAATAAAACTAGTACCGGTACCGAAAAAAAGAAGATTTATTCATAACACACGTGAAAAGACCCAGGAAAACAGAGTTAACGATAAAAAACGATAACAAAATAACGCTAAAAACCGATAAAAACCCTGAAAACCATACATTTCACACCCGAGCCTCAACTCTCGCGGCCCGGTACCAAACGACTCACGGACCGGTACCGGTCCGTGGCCTGGGGGTTGGGGACCGCTGATTTACATCATGACCCTGTTCCACTTAAATGGGTCAGGCCCCTGGTGCTACTGTGGCCCATTATTAGTATTCTTCTTATTTTTAATGGAACATGAATGCTGCTGTTGGTGAGCTGTAGATAAATAATTTACCATTAAAAAACTGTGTCTGCGATGTTGAGGCCATTGCCTGCAGCAAAAAAGTGATATGCTGTGCTTTTCTTTTACTATGGTGCCATCTAGTGGGCATAACAAAAGCTACAGCCATATACCCTGAAATAAATAGTTACAAGAAATTATTTTAGGGAAAAGTAAAAAGAAATCAATTAAACTAAAGAAAACCATGCATACACAGTATTGAGTAAAAGGTTTTGTTTTAATTATTTTTTTTCATTCTCTTCTTTGTACCTTTTATTTATTTTTTTCTTTGTTAAGCCACTTAACACTGACCTATTAATCATTTAAGCAAAGAAGCAACCAAACTCAAGGGATGACTTGTGTTTTCCGTATGTCTACACAAAAAGAGGACTTAGCAAAACTGTAAAATTGTATTTTAAATTGTAACTCTATGCATTTTGTTATAAGCAGCCTGTCACAAAAATATTGCTTGATCCCATTTCTTGAGCTCATTCTACAAAAAAATGCCAAAGATAACACAGTATTTTTTGCAAGGTGATTCCCAAAGAGAATTTAACTGAGAATGTGGCATATTTCATATGCTCATATGGCATAGTGTGTAGTCTGCTCTTAAAATAATGTGGCAACTGGACAAGTGTAAGGCAAAAGAAGAAGTGGCCTGCCACGGCTGATGAACAGTATCTAAAAGTTATGTCCTTAAGAAATAGGAAATGATTTAGCAAAGATCTGACACAGGATCTGAGCATCCAGCCCTTCAGTTGAAAGTACTGTCAGATTTTTATTCACCACACAACACTGCCTGGAAAGCATCTGATTGGCAACAGCCTGGTTTTTCACGCGCTATCATTCGTGGATTGGCCTCCCCAGAACCAGGAACTCACCATTACCGAAACAGTGTGGGATCATCTCAACAGACGATTGAACAAAAAGCTGCCAACATCAAAAGAAACACTCTTTAAGAAGCCTGGAAAACTATTCCTGAAGACTACTTAAGATATTCATGCATCAGGAATTTTTTAAAAATGAGTTTATTTTGTAAATTAGACATCAAAAAAGCACACAGGCATTTAAACAAGCTACATAAAAATCATATCAAGTGATAGGTTGGTGCCTAAAAAGCATTTACATATCAGATAAAACAAAATACTACAGCTTTATTGAAACTAACATGTTTTCTTATTCTTTATATCTGCTCTATGATATATTACAGCTAGTTTCGTTATAGGAACGAAGCACTGTGCTGACTCATGTAAATTATGGTGTATCTTATTTTCCTTGATGCACCTGATGCTTTGTGGTCAGTGCGCATCAGCAGATCTGATGGCAGAGGCCGTGTAGCTGTGGAGACAGACCTGAGGGCATTAATCATGAATGCCAGCCTCTCACTTTATCTGTGTGATCATTAGGCCGTACTTTACTGATGATCACTCTCTTGAAATGAGCTCCTGGAGGCTGCTTTCATTATTCATACCTACAAGAGCACAGTCTGCCCCCTATTCTTGGAAATGAGACTTAATGGGTGGGTGAGTGTGTGGGTGGTTGTGCTCTTGATATGTCACTGAGTGGCCTGTCTTTGTCAGTGATCTCATCTCTCTCACTGCTTCATCTTTAGCGATGTGCATCACAGGTACATTTGCAATTAGACCACAGGGAGGTGACAAGTGTTGCTCATTGCGATACCGAGAATGGCAAGTCTTCCCCTTTAAGGAAATTTGATTGGCTGACCTTTTCATCAAAGTTAGTATGCTTTGCACCTGGACAAACAACTGTGGCTCACACAAATATCTATCATCATGTTTCTTTTTTTGTTTTTGCCAAAGGCATGTTATTATGTTCTTAATACAAATTACACGTTCCACCTTTCTACATATCCACAATGATTATCCTAACCCACTTTAACAAGTCGATTCAAGCCTCCCGTGAAGTTAAAATAGACGTCTGATTGTGTGAAGTGGTTGTTGAAAGTGTTGTGAACCTTTATATATGAAAGTATTCCCAAAGGCACGCTGCTATAAGGAACACTTTGCCTCCTGCCACGTGTAGATGTCTGGAAACAGACCAGAATATGAAACTAAAGGACTTCCCAGATTATACTTCACATATTTCAGGTAAGTCTATACAGGAATCAGTTCTTCTCCTCAGCTACAAGACTAAGTGCAGACAATTAGCTGGCAATATGTGGATGATGGTGGTGGTGTCAGGGCGCGATGATGTTTTGCTCACATAATTAGTCTCTGAGGCCTTGTGTTGAAAAAACAACAGACTTGTCACCATAGCTATCATTCCTGCATCAAATGTTTAAGTATCACATTTATGAGCCCAATCATTTCTGCTGCCAGCATGCACTGAAAGTGTTCATAGAATAGCGTCCTTGATAACTACAGTTTTTGTGATGAAGCTTTCACATTATGTTCAGTCTTTTAAACGTTTTGTTTTCTGAAGATGTATTTCAGCATTTTGCTGCTGACGTTTGAAATATTAAAAAAAAGGTGCTGCTGGTAAAACCCACGCGGAATGGCGGTGGTGCTGTTCGAACATTGGTTATTTTTTTTCTGAAAGGGCTAAGGATAACCTTCTGGAGACAGGAAAATCAATAGCGCTGTACTGAATTGCAGAGACCCCTGGTGTCTGCATCGATGTACTTGGTGGTCATTTGGCTCTGGAGACCAGAATGTTCCCAGTGCAATATCAGTAAAAAAAAGCAAAAACAGCATCTGACTTCATGAAGCAATGATTTATCCACTATACCGTATATCAATTAACTGTGAAATCAAACGTAACAACAAACCATACACCAAATTCAATTTCAGGTTGCGTAGTGGAAGATGAGACAAGAAGTTCATATTAAACTGCACATGGAGGGTTGATAACCAAACCGAGGTCTGCGGAGGAGCAGCCATGGATTGTCGCAGCTCTTTCACCATTTGTATAACCTGCTCTTCTAATAATTGGACGGGGGATATTTTGGGTTCACGGGTCTCTTAATTAGAAGCGCTCAGCCCTCTGACAGATGAGACCATTATTTCTGTGGAGTGTGAATGAATCAGCTGCAGTTCATAATAACATAATGAGTCAATTTGTTGCTTTGCACAGCCCAAATCAAAATCTGTGACAGTCACACGCAGTCACACGCTGCTCACCCGCCGGTGCAAGAATGTGCACATTTTTTAGAGAATTGATCATTTATTTATTTATTTATAGATTTTGCACTTATATGATCACGTGAGCGACAAACGTGTACGGCTGTATTTCTCTGTTTAGGTCTGACATGCTGCTAGGTCACAATATGCTGATGGCAGTTCAGAACATGTAATTATGTAATATCTGTGATAATGGTGTGATTGGGTCTTTTAACACTACAGTCTAAAAGAGCAGAGCCACGGTGAGCATCAGCACAAACGGAATGATTACATTACAGAAGGTTTGAATGCTTAACAATTTCATGAAGCTTTTTAAACGAATGCCACCATCAGCGGCAGTCCTGCAAATATCTGCCCTTTATTCACTACCTGTACTGCTGCAGTTGGCCTTTCTTTTGATATCATGAATTGACTGGATTGTTAGTGATTTCACACTCACCACATCTGGCTCTTTCTGGATGGGAGGATTATAAATACAGTAGGTGTATAAATAACTACTGCTGGGGGAAGCTCTGCCACCTTAACTGTGATTCAGTCTCACCCCCTTCGTCATTTTAAACCCAGCTGGAGCTCAAATCAGGGCCTTTTTACAATAAAAGAGCAGCTAGAGAAAATGAAGCCCTATTTATTATTCCTTGTGGCTTTTTGTGACTGGAACCACAGACCCCTTGTCCACCCTCTTTCTTCTCTCCCACTCGCCTTTGAATGCTTCTGATAAAAGGCTCCAATGTCTGCTGCTGCAGTAATGATTAGGTCTTTGTAGTTCTGCCCATACATCCAAAAAAAACCCTCAGACATCAATCAGTTTTGTGCAGCATAACCTCTGTGGACCTTTAAAAAGGAAAGCAATGAGATTTCTTGTCCATGGTAGAATTGGTCTATAATGTTATCTGGTAACTCTGGTACCGCTTTGTTGAACATAATTGAATAATTAAGGATCTAATTTGCCATCACTTTGATGTATTCTGGTACTTGGTTATTTTTTGTGCACTTACAACTTATATCTTTCACAGTTATTAAAATGATTTTAAATGAGAAATTCTAGTCTTACTTTTTGAGCATGTTCTCGTAGTACTTTTAAACTCACCCATCTCAGTCTGCAGAATCCTGCACCTACTTACTTTTATATTCATAGCACTTTGCTTTCCATGCACTTTCCCAGCACATTACATCACATCACAAGTTCATTATTGGCAGGGTGTTTATATTGAGAGTTCTGTCTTTTGTTGATGCAGCTCTTCCTATCATTCATAACAACTTCCGTTTTCTGGGCGATCTGTGCCAGCTGTCGATGGATACCAACGCTGTCAGGTCATCTGTGCACGTGAGTCCAGACCATTAGCCTTTTCCTGAGAGATGAGATCTGGGGCAGCAACACCGAGACAAAGCAGTGCGGCTAATCGACCAAATCAACCCTTTCAGCTCGGAAAAACAGACACGTGCTTCGCTGATGTGTAATTTAGTGAAGCACAAATGAAAATGGGGTAGATCGCTACCATTTTTTTTTATCTCCTTAACTTCCTGAACGGTTGTTTTCGAGGCTGTAGAACTCCCACATGCTTCTATTTTCAGACCTCGTGGACATGACATGTTCTTACTGACAGAAACAAAATTTGACATGCCATGAGCTGAGTGAAAGTGAATCCACAGTCAGTGGTATCAGTGGTTTCACAAAATGTTCAGAAGCAAAAATTGGGCCTAACAAATAAAATAAAAAAGCATCTTAAATACATTTTTTGTTTCTTTTTGTCAAACATGAGGCATTTGCTTGCTGGATAGCAAATATTGCAAATATGTTCTAAAAAATACAGTTAGAAGTGGAGCTAACTGCTTATATCGTGGCCACACACGAGAGTATAAAAGACTTGCTTCTTGCCTTTTTCATGAACTAATCTGCAAATCAAATCTGATATCTGGCACAGGCAGAGCCATTCTCCCTCTTTCTTGCAGGTTGTGAAAAACTGTGCGCTTGGAATTCCTCTTTGTCTACAGGCATGTAAAAACACAGCGTGGCAACACTTTCTGAGAAATGTGAAGTGATACTGAGCCGTGCAAGCAGTAATTTCACTTTGCCTGTACAGCACAACTGAGGTAAAGAAGATGAAACCCTACCCTGCAAACAATAAATCTTTTTATTCCCTCAGGAAGTAGGCTCGCTTTGAGTGACTCACCCTATAATTGGCCCAACTACGACATTAATCAGATAGCACTCTTTTCTTCTTTCTTTGGGGGTCTTTGATGCATAATTGAGTGGGTTTAGCTCTTGGTTGAGAATTATTTTCAGGCCATTGTGTATATTCTTTTTGCTTATACGTCACCCTTTGAAAAAGCCTTTGGTGAAAACCAAGTGTGCCATATTGAATACCTGGATTTTTATCAGGTTTTGAGACCTCTACATCATCAGTGTGATTGTTTTTCCCTGAAGAGCCTGAATAAGTTGTAGTATGCAACAAAAATCTATAAATTAATACTCATATATACAGTTTGATGTTTAAATTCTTCTAATAAAGATTTGTCAGAAGGTTCAATAAACACACTATTTTTTTTTTTTTAAATGTGAATTTTCTTGCAATTATTTCATGGTTTAGGCTTTACAGTGTTAAGAAATTTCACAACAGAAGAATCTGTAGCCATTTGTTTTGCATCAAACAAATATAACCACATTTATTTTGAAAGTATAAAATTTCACACTGTAAAGGCCACTTTTCAGGGTAAATTGACAACCTTCCTGTAAGATTTACACAGACAAAAAAGCTTGTCCGTCTCTCCGCTGGTCCAACATACTGTCCAGTTCTGTGGCAAAAAAAAAAAAAGAAAAAGAAAAAAAAAAGCTATTGTTCTGCTTCACCACAGAAAATAGTTGGCGAGATCTGAATAACTTACTCAAAACAGGAAAACGGCAGGAGAGTGAGAATTCCTGATTTGTACATCCCACAGAGGACAGAGGAGCAAGGTTTCCAAACGGTTCTCTCTCTTTCTCTTTATTAAACCAGCTTACAGGCACAGCTTGACGTTACAGGCACTGTTTGCCTTCTACTGGGAGACTCGAAAAAGAAATCTGCAGTTGACATTCTTTACACTGTTTGCACCAGTCAGGCCACGAGAGCATCCCCACTGAGAAAGCATCCTCCGTTTGTAGAAGAGGGGAGACTTTGCGCTGCAGACCTTGTCGTCAGAGGCCATTTGGTGGCTCACCGTAGCTCTGTCGAGGTGTCCTTACTTTGAGCATAGTGTTCACATTCTTACTCACTAACCGTGACGTGGTGCTCGCTGAGGTAGAACAGTTGTACCAAAAGAGTTATTTATAAAGAATACAAATGAGTAACAGTCACATCAATAAACTTAAGAGTGGAGTCATGGGAGGGGAACAACATCACATTTCACCCACATTTTCAGCACAACAATATGTAGATCACTGACATATCTTCCTTCCTTTCAGCACAAACCTTTCCTTCAGTTCTTTCCCTTTCACTCGTAATGGCAGCTTCACAGATACTCAGACTGTATTTTTTTTTTCTTTTTTACATCTACAAGCCAGTGCGAACAAATTCAGTTGTGAAAATACTTTCTCCGGTATCACGGCATGTGAAATTTATCCTTCCAACTCTCACACACGCTGTTGAAGAGTGCAAAAATAAAAAGAGAGAAGTGGGGGGAAAAAGAAGAGATAAGTCAACAAAAAGGGAAATAAAGCAGATAGTTGTCATGTTAGAGAGGGTACACCGCCGTACAGAAAAGTCACATTGTTCATCGACACCGCTTCCATATTAAAAGAGGAATCGGTAACATCCCTTTTGAAGGCTCTCATCTCTCCTGAAGGCTGGAATGAGCTAAGTGAGCTGATTGGCTCCCTGCAGGGTGGGCAAGGCGGGGCTCCTCTGCGCGCTGCTTACGGCTGGACACCGAGCCCTCTGTGTGGACTAGGACCAGCTGCTGTGCGTCAAACGCCCTGTTCCCTTACGTGTGATGATGCTGTCTGTCGATTTTAGAAGCCTCTCTAGACAGGGCGCGTTGATTTTGCCCGGCGGCGGGCCTCTGGGCACCAAGTTTGTCTTAGTTTGGCTGTCTGTGCTGGAGGACACGGCGCTGTCCTGCGTTAGGTCTCTGTCACTGGGGGTCAGCAGGGGCCTGGGACCAGCCTGGGCCTGCTCTGCTGTGGGAGAGCAAATGGGTGACGTGTGGAGCCACTTCAGATTATTGGCAGAGTAAGCTCCAGGAGGAGTGAGATCTGTGACTCTCAGGGCTTTGGCGGTGGCTGGAGGATCGCTAGTAGTGATGGCGCTCGCTGCTGCAGATGTGGTCACTGGAGACAGCTGTTGGGTATGACAAAAAAAGTTGCTCATTCAGCGATGATTCTAATTGATTACCAAGACCTAATTTTCATTTGCTGTCCATCTAGTTATTATAAGGACCCTGAAATATAAATAATATATTCATCGTGCAGAAATCTGAGTGAGGCCCAGATAATGGAAGGGCTGAAAGCAACACTAAAACGGTAAATGGTTTGTTCTTTTATAGCGCTTTCCTACTCAAGCACTCAAAGCACTTTATACCACAAGCACTTTTTTCCTCTAAGTGCTTTCCATCGAACGTTCACACTCTGATCAAGCCACCAACCTTCCGATTAGCAGATGACTTGGTTTACCTCCTGAGCTACAGCCACCCCTAAACACACTGCAGGAACCTCTAATCGCATAAAAATGGCCCGAGAGCAAATAAGCCCCAGAATCTGGGTGGGGCACTGCAACAACCTGAACACACATGTACACAATGTATTAGCGCCTCAAAATTATTTAATTTCCTCTGTTTAATATCTAACATTAGGGGTAAACACTGGCATTAATTTTGAGTTTTGTTTCCATGTTTCTAAAATATTCTCTCTGAACCGTAATTTGGCCTCCACTAATTCTTGAGGATCTTGTTGTTTAGTTACTAGAAGCCCCAGCTTGTTGAAAAGCTACTTATTTTGTCTGCCATCTGGTGCCGGACACTAAGTGTCCAATGAGATGTTTTTATCCAGAAAGTAAATAACACGCTGAAGAGCGTGGCAGGCATAAGACCAAAATTATGGGCACGGTTCTGAGGGGGATAATTCTCTGTGTATTTGTCTAAACACACGATCTTTAGATAATCCGTGAGAATTCCCCCAGTTGTCTTTTCTCACACGTAGCACAGAGCAAGACATAGTCTGCGTTCAGCCACGCTCGCGCTACTAGAAATACTTGAATTGGGAACCTGCTCCGATTGAGCTGCACCACCTGCATAATTTACACACTGTAGCAATCAGACTTTGTAGTAGGGATCTGGTATGAGCAGTATCGATCATAGTGGGTGTAGTCAGTTATAAAGAATAAAAAAAACCTAATGTAGATCATAAAATCCTGTTCATGACAGGGTGTGTCGGGACTAATTCCTCACCAATTAAATGCAAAGGAATGTTCTAAAGTATCCTGACCTTTCTTATCCCCTTAGGGACACTCCTCCAAAACTACCTTTTCTCCTCTGTCATTGTTCTTAGTGAACCTGAGACTGCAGTAATACCTCAGTAAAAATAGCTTTTAATCCTCCTGTCCCTGTTCCAGACCTGTGATTAAATAATAATAGATATTTTAGTCGCTCTTTCGCTGCGTCGTCACCATATGTTCTTGGCAGCGGGATTTATCTAGGCGAAGAGCTCTTACACAACAGCTTCTTTTTTTTTTAACTTTACCTTCAGTTTCTTGGTGGGAGCAGCTTCCTCTGTTTGGGTGACAGTGAGTGGGTGTTCTTGAAGCTTTACATTAGGGAACCAGCTCTTCAGCATTTCTTCCATTTTAAGAATGATATTAATGTATTTCTCCCTGGAAGCAGAGGTGGAAAAAAGAAAAGAAACAGAGAGTGAGAGAGAGCTATTTACTCAAGCTATCGCACGTGAATCTGAGTAATCGAGCAAAAATCTTGGTAACCTCTTCTCTGAAATCTACCTCCCCATCAAGCTCGCACAGGAAATATGCACTCTTGAAAAGCAAGCGAACACATTCACTCGCTCAACAAAGCCTGCTCTCCGTGTGTGGGGAGGGGAACATTGTCTTAAGTACATTTCTCACATGCTTTGAGCTCACACGTGGACTGGCGTATAATACTCCCGCTCGCCTCTAAATATAAACGCCAAAGCCACAACGTTCTCCCACAGCGTCAGTGTAAAAATAAAACAGTTGACGCAGTTCACGTCGGAGGTGGGCGCAGTCAGAATCCCCCTTAACTGCTGCCCGTCAGAACCAGATGGCGAGCGGGGATTAGCCTGGGCCGTATGATCGGGACCTTCCTGCTATATTCAGTCCAACCCATGTTAAATTCATGTGAAAGATTATCCGCCACAGTGGCTGCTAAAAAAAGTCACTTTGATCCTATCTACCATTGTGTTGCTCCAGGGGCTGCCAGCTGGCAACACAGAGCAGACACCAGGAGAGACACGAGGGAGGGGTTTAGTCCACCTTCCAGCCTCTGCCCTGGCTGTCTGCAGGGAGGCTGCCACACCCACTCTTTGTTTCCCTTATGGAGGCAGCAGCTGGTAGGTGAGGGCTCCAATTAGTCTGCGCCAGGCTCAGGAGCACTTTGTCTAATATCAGTATACCTTGATGCAAAGCCTCGTGCTAACTGCACCCCAAAGATTTCTATTCAGTTTCACAGCTAAACTGTACACGATGCCGGGATTTCGTTTCAGTGTAATCAAATAGTATTGATACGATCGCTGAGTGCAATCGCTCTGTGAAATTATGCTCTAAAGTGATTACTCAAATCAAAAACTCTAAACTTTCCAGCTTCTCAAATGTGACAGTTTCCTGTTTCCAGATAATTGAAACATATATTACACGAGTTTCTGGAATTTTTTGATAGCAACGTTCATCAGATATGGAAGTTTTCTATTCAGCGGTTAAGAAAATGCACAAATGAATGGACAGATATTCTTTTTTATATGTGTGGGAAAAGACTTGCACTAAAAATCAGATCATAAGGACTTGAGAATTGGTAGTTTTTTTTCCATTTAACAATGTGAAATATCAAAACATTTTAAATTTGACTGGGAAACAGGGACTATGAGAGTTTCTCCTTGAAAGGGGTGATAGCATATTCCATTATGCTGTCTGGCCGGTGGAGAGCTAATCACACAGACACAAGTGGGCCACTCTCACAGTGAAGCCTGATACATTTTTAACAAGATGCCCAGCTTTAGTGAGAGGCAGCCATCTCTGCAGTAAATTTATCCTGAATGTGTGGGGGTAGCAGCAACCTGCTGTGAGCCATGTGTCAGAAACATAACGGAGACCACTTCGACCCACAGACAGCAAGCAGTATTGGGTAGCCCTTGTATATGTATGCTGGGGGATGCACTGTGGTTCTCACACGGGTTTGAAACCACAAGTGAAAAGAGCACACAGATTTTCTACGCTGACACATTTATGTCAAAGTACCGATTATCATTGTTTCATGTAGGGCAGAATGTGGGTCACCTACCCCATGTAGGGGTTCTGCAGAACACCCATGATCCTCTGAATCCGGTCCATGGCGACACTCTCCTGGAAACTGCTGAGTCCTGGCAAGAAGAAAGTTGTAGCATGAGCCACATGAACTGTGTTGACAGCAGGGCTGAGTCTGTTCAGCAGATGGGTAGTGTGAAATGTGTGTGTGAAGGAACAGACTCCCTGCTTCTGTGGCCAGGAAGTGCTGGGTCACACGAGGTTCGGGTTTGACTAAGATCCCAAACTAAGCAGTTTTTGCGCCCGCCTGAACACGGTGCTCTCTTTCAGAGATCCTCATAATGCCTATCTGACTCAAGAACTGCATCACTTTACACACACATGCGCACATATACAAGGAATGCTTGTGGTTAGATGACAGTCCTACGACAACACATGTTTCAGACGTCTCGCGCTCATATCTCAAGGACACCTATTCCACAAAGACTTGCGTAGTCTATGCGCTCTATTGTTTTTTTCTTTCTGAGACAAAAGAGACCGTGAAAAACAGACTCAACTAAGACATTTTGTGTTCAATCAGGTTAATATCTTGTGTGTGAAGCAGAAGACATATTAAATGCTGACTTACTTTCTTTGTACCTCCCTGAACGAAGGCCATTCAAGATTGATGACAGTGGATGAATGTAGCATTGTAGCTCCATGCACTGAAAATAATAACAGATTTATTAGTGTTAGTGGGTAATAAAACAACTTAAAAACCTTTTCTGATAAGCTCATAATAAATCAGCCTCCCCCCAGTTCATTTTGTTATATTAATTGACAACAACTTTCCATGACTAACTAGCTTTGTTTGACTTAAGACAGAAAAAGTCTAGTTCTTTAGAAACGGATAGCAAATAGGGGAAGGTCATTTTTACTGGAAATGTCATGCAGGAAGCACTCTGTAAAACCACTACGGGAGTCAGTCTGGGTGACAGGGTACGCGCTAGTTTTGCTGACACTGTCAACCACTGTCTGTGGAAAGCACACATGAACCACAGAGGCGCTCACCTTGCTGCTAAAAATTCTCTCTTTCTCTGACATGTTGGCAATGAGCTGCCGTTCTTTGCATTCGTCCTCTGTAGAGCCGCGAGGTCTCTTCAGTGCCTGCTGAGTGTTGTTGCCATTCATTCTTTCTCCTTGCTGTGTTTTACACAGTCCAGTGGCGGTGTCTCTGTCCCATTTTTCCATGCAGCCGGGAGATCCCCGGCTGGAGACCTCCCTGACCCCGCTCCAGTTACCGTCGCCCTCCTTCAAGTCGCTGCTCCAGCGGCAGCTGCTGTCAGTCGGGCCCAGGTGCGAAGCGGCACAGGGGGATAAAGGAGCTTCTGTCTGGCTGTGCTTTCTGGTACAGTCAGGCTCCTGCTCGTTCTCATTATCCTCATTGTCGCTAGCCAGCCAGTCAATGGAGTTGTCCGAATCTGTAGCAGACATCCTCAGCTGCAGGGTCTAAATAGCACTGACCATCACCGACCTGACAAAGAGAAAGTCACCGTTATTACATTGCAACAACACGAAACATATTAAAGGGAGCAGCGATAACAGACGCGGAGACGAGAAACAGTAAATTAAAAATTAACTACATCAAGGCCTTTAGCCAAAATAATCAAATGTAGTGTTCTCGAGCAAAAAGTCAAGAAAGAACAAAAAACTCCAGCCAAGCAGAAATAACAATAAAGACAGAGGAGGGACAGCAGTGTACTCTGAGCAGATGGTGGCAGTGAGATAACAGTTGTTGGGACCACAATGACCTGTTTGTTTTGCAGATGCAACACCTGAGCCAGTAAACACAGGCCAGCCACCATCAAAAGCAAACAGCAAACGGTCCCGTGCCCCATCCAATACTCGGAGGGTGGTGGGTGGGAGGCTCACATCATTTGTCCCTCCAAATTTTTTTCCACTGCAACCCTCAAACGTCATCACATCACAAACAAACACATTTGTAAATTTCACAATTGCTACCCTGACTATCCCCGCCCCCCACCCTCACACCGCTTCTGTCAGCTGGCCTGCCAGCTGCTACCACCACATTCATTCATACACTTCGTTGGCTTGCTTATTCAAAGGGGCAGAGGTCTGCCACCATGACAACTAGTAGTTCGACGAACCGCAGACCTCCCATCAACACAAGTGACACTTGTGGGGTGAAAAAAGAGATTTAAGAAAATGGGAAGCGTTCTTCAGCAATGAACGCCTTCTGAATAAAAAAGAAAATCCAACTAAAGGCTCTTCACGGAGGCTTAATTGCAGTATATTCCCTCTGTGTTTATTACAAGAGGGGAAGTGAGAACAGCATTTTCAGCACAGAGATCATTTTAGGATTTCCAGAGTTAAGGACTGCCATGTCTCTTGCTCCCTGTAAAATTTGAGGGTAGAGGAGTTAATTGCTCCCTGATTCTTTGTCGCCTTCTGATCTTATTGTTACAGAGGAGGGGTGGAGCGGACATTTACTGATATACTGAATAAAACGCAAAACATATGCATCATCATTGCTCTAAATCAAAGCAATGATTTACAGGAGCACGTGAGTATTGAGCGCCATAGAAGAGATTCAGCAAAGTCCCAAAGAATCTTGAATCTAATTCCAAGCTACTGCAATATCAGTCTGTTTTGTGTTGTGTAATACAGTATTACACAACACAAAACATGCACAGACACTGCAGTAGCAAAAAGAAAATCTAATTTCTCTCTATAATTGTATAAAAGTCGCCCTTCTTATTAATATACTAACTCTAAATGAATCCAATAGCACTGAGAAAATATATCAACATATATGTGCCATGACTAGCTCCACGCTACTACTAATTTCTTTCTGTGATAAAAACAGCATACACATGGCAAGCTTACTAAATATTCACTTGCCCTGGGCCTTTGCATGCGCCTACAGTTATATTCTGATAACACTTTAAATAGCAGTAGGTACTGATAACAGCTAACACCGTGGATTTCTGAATCAAAGGAAAGGTGGTCCCATAAAGCAATTTAAAATATATATATACCAGTTAGCTTCCGCGACCTCGACGTCTACATCTACCTGTGTAGGTGGGGCACCTGAATAGAGATGCCCACCGCTTAACACGTACGCCGATATGCTTGAAATATAAGAGAATATTTCAGATATTCACACGTCGTTATCTCTCGCCAGAGAAAACGAGCAAAGGAAGATAAGGTGGCAGGTCTGATCTGTCCGCCTAAATGCGGGTTTCACATCAGTTGGGTAACAGACACAATAGACTTCCTCATCAGTCTCAGTAAATTTGGCAGCATGCTGGATTAGTAAAATATAAATATATATATATTTAAACAATAAAGAAAGAAAGGAAGCAGGAACACCAGTCCCTGTCACAGGAAGGCTACCATATCGCAGCACTAAACACAACCGCAAACTCTTTGTTTTTCTGACCAGGTTGTCTGTGTGAAATGCCTCTGGATGATTTAAAATAATAATATTACTAGGATATCGCTTAGTCCCCTCAGAAACACAAAGTAAGTTATATTTATCGGGAGGCTCTGGGCATTAAAAGGAGATGCGGATGGGTGCCTACCTTCCCAGGATGGAGCGGCTGGTCGTTCTTCCTTTGTTTAGCGGTAAATCCAGTAGGACTGTCGGCAGAGAGCAGCTGATGTGCTGGACGTGCGGCGTGAGAGAGAGGAGGCAGAACATCCAGTGATCGGCCCGTGTTGCTTCTCCCAAGGCAACGTGTCTGGGAGGGCGGGACTAGCGGGAGCATGCGCTCCCATTTGCTCCTCGAGCGGCTCCGACTCTCCAATCGGCTCCTCCGTTCAGTGCAGTCGCGGAGCAATAGGCGAGGCCGGTTTACATATGCAAATGACATGGAAATGACACAAACACGTGGACACGCGGATCGGTTTCATTTCAGCAGCTGGGTGAAAAGTCAAGCCAGGACTGGCTGTGGTCATTCTACAGGCATTCTTGGGCATTATATCATCTGGATGATGATGCTTGACTTGAGGCATGTCAGTAAGCTGAGCGGCACTGCTAAAGGCGCAGTCAGCAATTTCAGGAACAAGTGTGAGAGTTAATGAGTTTGCCCAAGGACACTTCGGTAGAGTGTAGCAGGCACTTATTTTTGCACATTTAAAATATGTTTGCTAATGGTGGTGGTGTGGTGAATAGGGGGGGGAAGACAAAGTAATTAAAGGGCAACTGGTAAGATCGATTCACATGTATTTATTATAAGGAAGATTCTGTCCATCTAATAGATATTATTAGGTCATTTCTGACATTTAAATCTGTAATATAAGGCTACTTTGTTATCGTTTAACGTTATAAAATGATAACACGCTTAATTTGAATGACCTGCAAAGTAACTAGCTTTTAGAAAATAGAGGAGAAATAGACGAGAGAAAGTACCTGCTGCGAAACTATACAGTACTTGTGTGAGTACATGAATGCTTTCTGCATACCACAAGACATTACATAAGATGTCTCCAAGTTGTGAGTGACTAAGTAAATAATGCATTAAGATGAATCATAGTGGAATTAGTCATTAATTGTTTCATTTTGCTTTTCTTGAGAAGGTAAATACATGAAACCAGAGCCACTTTTCCACACGCAAAGCTGCTTCTTCTTGACCATAGCTCTGCATTTTTTTAAAATTTATAATTTATTTTTTTCTAGGCACAATGATGGTAAAACTGATGACTCATAGGACCTCTGTTTGACTGCATGAGAGAGTAGGATTAGGTGCCCTCTGTCAGAGGCCAGACAAGAATCCTAAGCTTGGAGCCAGTGAGTCACGAACCCTTTCACAGCAAACAGTGGTGGGGGGCGGGGAGAGAGATCACGTGCGCCTGGGAGACGCCCACCCAAAAAGCACAAACGGCCTGGTCTCCTCGTCTCCCTCAGTTGACAATGCGGATAGACAGGATTTGAAACAAAACATTTCCCCCCCTTCTCTCTCCAGAGTAAACAGGTCACATGCGAAAAGGCTCTGCGAGATGTTTACAGAGCCGTGGATGCTGCCCAGACAGTTTTAACAACCGGGTGCAAATCTGTCTGAGATATAATGCAGAAGGACTTCTTGGACTGTCATCTTTGCTTTCTATAATGAGCTTGTACCATTGTAATTAGATTGAAAAGGCAATTTGTGGTCAAGTGATCATAGAGTAGCATATGTGGCTACTTTTGCTTTATGTGCTGCCGTCACAATGAAGAGCAGGCAGGATGAGGGCACCAGCAAACACTAGCTTTGCTCTCTACGGATGAGCCTGTAATCACATCCTGCTGTGAAGAATGCATTCTAAAAACCAGTCAAGGTGACACACCTACTGGCACGGATAGACATTCATTTTGAATTTTAATTGTCCTCTAAATCACAGTGGTCTCTCACACATCCCACAAACAGCTTGCTGTTGTTCTGCTCCCCAGGCTCTGATCCCCCGGTGACCCCAGACTTTGTGACGACAGAGAGCTTCCTACAGCTTTCCAGCAAACTCTCATTTCCCTTATTTGTCTTAGAGGCTGTCACTGTGAAATATATATCACATTCACCTCAAAGCACAGGAAACAGACATATCTACATGCATTTGATGTTCAAAGAGCTTTTATTGGGCTCATACATTCAGCATTCTGAACCACGCACGCATGGCATCATACATATAGAAACCTTAGCCACAGATTGTCGTGAATGTTTCAGTATTTTGTGTACTCGCCAGGAATGCTTAAGTGTTTAACAACAATCCAATTCTACGGAGCCGTTCTCCAATTTTCACAATCTGTCATTCGCATAAAGAACAACAGCAGCAATTTGCAGTCTGTTCACAAAAGGGAACTCTTTTTATCTGTGCGTTTTCCTGTCAGGATCCAAGATGAGTCACACGACACAAACTGGCACTGCGATTTTCAATTTGTCAGAGAGGCAGGCTGAAAACATATCCCACAGAGACTGGATTTCTCCCGCTCTCATTCATAAAAAATAAAAGACCAATCAGAGACTCACACCCACTTTATTATAGGGCATACGCTGAACATCTGTCCCTGTCTAACCCTGTCTTCTCGAAAAAATAAAAAATAAAGACGCAGCACGTGTGCGTGGGGAGCATCAACCGCACCTCACCCTATGGACTAAAGGCAGCTCTGAACTCAAGTACATGTGTGCACGATTTACGGTATTGTAAAATCTGTTTCTCATTTTCAGGCAGCGTCACATGTCTAATGCAATGACTTGCCATCAAAAGCACTAGCCAGTAACCTAAACTGACCCGTGTTACACTTGCATAAAGTGAGGGAATGTGAGAGACTGTGGCCTTACCGGTAAATATGCTGCAAGTGGACGCAGGCATACATGTGAGAGTGTTTGGGTGCCATTTGCACGGGAGCGTATTTGCGTTTGTGTCTGTTATATCAACATTTGTCGCGTGAACTGTGTATATGACTCAGCTGGGTGTACCCTGGCTTTGCTCCATATGCTTTCCCAAACTCAAAACCTGACCTATGGTGACACACACATGCATGGTTTCTTTAAATTGGGATAGCAAACAACAGACTTCCCACACCATTGTTCACGTTATGCCTGCTCACCACTAATAGCAGGAGTGCGACTCAGGGACAGGTTTTGGTTTGGAGTTCAGATGGAGGAGAAAACCGACAGGAATGTCCATAACTGTGTTAACGACAACTAAAGCTGCTGCAGGGAACACAAATGTAAACACAAAGGTGCACCAGACATTAAAAACGTCCTCTGGCTGGACATAATTGACATCGGTACAAAATATTGGGTCCTTGCAGTGATTCATAGACTTGTAATAACAGGATTACATAACTTTTTTTCCTGTAATGTTTGCAAAGCCTTGGACTACCTCCCTCAAGTCTCAGCCACCAATTGAGCATGTCAGCTTTGAGGAATAAAACCTAATTTTCCCATCAATCTGGCTGAAGATGAACTTTGTGACTTGGATCCCGTTCTCTGCTTATGTATTTTACAGTGATCTTTACAGATGTTCCACGTGACAATAACAGAATGCCTGAAATTGCTTTAGACTTTAATCTGAATCTGGGCAATCCTTCACCATGTCTGGACCCTGTTTAGCTTTAATCTTGGTTAGAAAACATGTCTTCCACTTCTCCCTAGTGTAGCATATTACTCCTCCAGATATGTCATCCTGTTACAGTAAATGCTACTTCTACAAATAAACCCCACCCACACACTAGAAGTGTAACTGCATGTACTGTGGGCACGCTGCAGCGGCGGGGTGGGGTGTCAGTTGTATGCGCAGCCAATCGCATTTAGATTTGATATTAGAGGTTATGCAGTCAGAGTGATACTCATTGCATTTTTGTTGCTTTAAAGGGTTGGACTTCCGGTGCCCCGTCATGCACCCTCCCTCTTCCTTTTGCACCTTCTCCCTCTTCCAACTTCAGTCACATGTGCTTCATCCAGAGAAAAAGCTCCCTGACCATTTTCCACACAGACAGTTCACATGCAGGCAGTTGAGAATGTCTGGCAGCAAACCACTGACAAATATTTTATGGCTCTGTGTATGTGTGTGTGTGTGTGCGTGCATGTTTATACTCTCTCTAGTGTCTGAACGGCTGCCAGAGCAGCTCAAGCGACAGTGGGATATCTATCTGCAGGGCTGAATGTTACATGTGACTGGGGTATATTTTAACTAGGTTATGTAAGTGCTCCAGCCTGCGTTCTCCAAGCACAGATGAGGAGGGCTACACATGATGCAGACCACTGTGAGCTCACCACAAGCATTGAATAATTCCTGCACTAGGTTGGAACTTTGGCCAGTTTACACCTCAGAGAAACGATCTTTAAAGTATCGGGTTCCACGTCAAAAAAAGACCTAAAAATATTAGCCTCCTGTGATTCATTGTTACTACAGCTTTTCTTTGCCATGCAGCCATATTGATTCCAGATGATGTAACATTGTGAGTTAGTAGCAGCAGCGTAATAGCCTATAATCTTAATGTGAAGGTTAGGGTTATGTAAGGGGATTTTTGAGAGATTAAAAAAAGCACGAGTCCAAAAAAAGTTACCCGGCAAAAGCTTTGACAACTCTGTTCACACTCGTCTACTGTTGTTAAAAGATGTATCTGTGGGTTGTGATGACAAAACAAAACAAATAAAGCACATAATTGAACTTCCATTACATAGGTTGACCAATTCTGTATTTGAGGCTCCCTGTGGAGAGCTGATGAGACGAGTGACAACAGGCTAGCCGCCAAATTTATGTCCAACGTAGAGCTGCCCACGCTCCCGCTGCTGCCACTTTTATGGAATCATCATGTGGGCGTTTTAGTGCAAGATCCTAACTAGAAGTGATGCGATATGGGCTGATAATTTCTTTGTAGCCAAGTATCTAACCTCACTTGGAGGATCATAGCTCTTTCATAGCAATGAGTTTCGACCCCAAACCTCCTCACAGGCCTCTTCTGACAGCAGCATGTGTCTTTTCAGAGATGTGAAATATCAGTTTAAATGATAAAAACAATTACTGCTGGATTATTAAGCAATCTGACTCAAGTGTAGTTCCTCAGGATTTGCTCTGGTGGCGTGTTTATTAAAGCTTTCAATGTCCCCAAGTCCTCTAGGGTTTGAGTGACTTTTGTCATCAGACGATGAGCTCTTGGGAGCTCCACATACATTTTGTGTGACTTTAGAATTTAAATTACAATTGTAATGTAATGCAATGCAAAGTCTTATTGGCCATTGTTATGTAAATTCCCATTTAGGTCACAAACAAAACAGCCACGCATGTGAATGCTGATTACGAAAGCAGACCCTAGTGGGCCCTAATGGCCTTGCAGATGCAGGAAGTATAATCAAGGGTTAATCTAGGCTTAAGTATTTTGGTACACAGTGGGCTTACCAGCCAAGAGAGTGCGTCTTGAAGGTTAGCCAACACAGGACTAGCTACTACAAGAATACTATCTATACGGGAGATAAGAAGGGGATGTCCAACAGAAAACAGTGGGTGTAATCATTTAAATACAGAGAATAAAAGGTTCTGATAAAGGGGATCATGGGGTGCCAGAATGAAAGAATAAGACAACAGTGACAAAAGATAAAGGGTCAAAGGGACTGGTCAGGGGATGAGATCAAGGTTCACACATGCAAAAGTAAAACAAAAGGTGACACAAACACAATGTCAAGCACTCTGTGGAATCCGGTCGTTAAGTCTGACGTCACTAGCCGTGTCTGGGCCTAAACTCCGCTGCAGGTCCATATATGAAACGATCACTATGGCATTACTGAGAGTTGAAAAACTGTCTAAAGTCTTTCATCTTTAATAAAATGATCAGCGTTCTGCTCTACCAGGTGTAACAACTGAGTTTACCATCCAGGCATCCATGAAAACGGAATTTATGATATTTAACGGAGTTAGAAGTTAGCAGGAAGTTAGCTCGCTAGCTTCTATCTAAATACAATATAGCATGTCCTGACTGTGGGGTTTTGGAAACAAATTAAAACGTACAGCTCTGTTATCACTTCCAACATAAATGAAGACAGAAAACTAAACAGCAGTGACGTTTGTAGGGTTACTGAAGTTTGGCTAGCTGGTATATAATGATGTGCTACGTGACCGCTAGCGACACAGCTATGTTAGCATAATATAAACAAACTAACTTTTTTTCCAGTCGATAAAAGTTAACGTGAGTGTTCTAGGTGGTCAGGAACAAATGTAATCGCATGGCAGGATGCTGTAAAAGGACCAAACTTCAGCCAGGAGAACAACTGAGATAATCCATCCACAATACGAGGTTAGTCATTCATATACTGCTGCATGGGCTGGGCTGTAGTTACATCCTAAGGTTTTAAAAACTGAGCTTAAATAAATGATTAGCGGTAATAAAAGCCGAGGGAGGTCAACAGTGATCACTGACTGTTTTAGGAGCTTTTTGAGATTAAATAGAAGAAAATACGGTACATAACATTAAACATGTTAACAACACAAAAGCCATATTAAACGCAGACTACTTTAGGCCCGGAAGTAGGATTCGTCACGTCATCACTTAACGACCGGGAATGTCCTAAGGGGGCTCTTTGTGTTTAGCAACTCCATGTTAACATGAGCACCATGTTAACATTAACTGTGTGACTGTGTGTCCTGGCCTTGGGTGCATCCCTCCCTTTACCCTTTGTCAGATCATCCTGTTGTTGTCAACCGCTTGTTTCTTACACTTCAGTTCTGAATTCCTAACTTGTGTCACTCCTTTGTTGGACTTTGTGAACTTTGCCTTAATCAGTCAAGGTTTAGCTTTTTTATTCTATTTTAGTCTCTGTGCCCCATATAATTATTTTTGAACATCCTACAGTTAATTATAAATAATTAACATGAACTTTTTGGTCAATATTTAACTATTGAGGAAACATAAACACAATACTGCTTGTATTTGTTTTAATGAATTAAAGATATAGTCATTTAAACAGGGGATATAGAACAGCCATGTCAGTTGTCAAATGCCATTATAGGAATATCAGGTATTAAAGAATCAATTACAGCTTCCTCCATTACATTACGACACTTAGAAATTAGCCATTAAGAATGTGTTAAAGTCTACGCGCTGGCTGTTAAACAGCAAAGCAAAGATTTGATTACATTTCTCATTATGCGAATGATTAGTGAGAAGGCTTTTTAAATATGTAGCTTTGGAAGCATACTTCAGGGGTTACTTTGGACAATGCCATGGTGGATTGGAGCATTTAATTCCTTGAACGGTCTTCTTCAACCATTAAGCCAGTGTGATTTAGTTACGTTTAATGTCGGTAATATATTGCTCGTATGAGCTGAAATGGAGCCACAGGAAGCAGGATCTCATTGTCACAACTCCCTGGTGTAGCAGAGTAGCACACATGCATTAGTCACCCATTCAGAGTGCTCTACAGTGTGGTTGAAGAGTCAGGCTGAAATTTCCACACAGAACAAACCTTTAATAGCAGGGGTTGTTTGTGGCTAACACGTGTCCTTGGCCGTGCCCCAGGAGTGAGGTTTGTGTTTTGCTCACCAATAGGAACAGAAAAGCTTCAACTTGCCTTATGTATATTTTTTTTCATTATGCTGCTGCTGCAGTAATATACTTGCATAACATTGTGAGGCCCACATTAGGACTTGTGCTCTTTTGTTTGGATGTCATCCCAACATTTTAAAGTGGGAAAAAAAGTACCTGGCATCTCTCCAGCCTTCTTCTTCTGAGGAGGAGTAGTGCTGAGACTCAGAGGGCTACAGAGGGGTGTTACACTCATACTCTCCTCCATCAGCTTCTTTGTAACAGAAACAACAAGATGGCACATTTAAGCAGTGACTGTACCCTATATTTAGCCAAGGGGCACATGCTGGACCTGCTCTAATGCATGGTCATAAAAGAGTTTGTGTAATGGCTTTCAAATGCCAACAACATAACAGTAAAGTTAGTCTGCATCAAGCTCATGTGGAGTATATATGTACAGTACTGTGCAAAAGTCTTGAGTCACCTCCTCATTTGCTTATATTTTGGTTGTGAGGAGCAAGACTTAATTTTTAAAAGCGGCTTTGAGCAATAGCTCTCTCTATCTGTCAAAGTTTTTCTTTGTACATTTTCTTCTTTTCAACTCATTTTCAGTCCAGTCCTTGTCATTTTTAGTGGAATGTATTTTTTAACCACTTAACATTGATCTATGAATCATTGAAGCATGAAAAAGTCACCTAACTAAAGGGATGAACCTGGGTTGAGTCTTCCCACAACAGACAATTTAGCAAAGAACCCATTTTAAATTGAAACTTGGGCATTTATTTTTACCAGCAACCTGTCACAAAACCTTTTTTTCTCATTTTTTAGTTGACTCTGATGGGCATAAAATAGTATTTTTGCACCATCAAGATGATTTCCAAAGAGTGATTAGGTGAATGTCTTTAAAACAACTGAGGACAAAAGAAGAAGTGACAGGCTCAAAAAAAAACCAAACAAAAAAACCTATATACAGTAGATAACCAGTATCTGAAAGTCATTTACTAAACAAACAGGGAATAAAACAAGCAAATTTAGCTGACACAAGACCTGAGAAATACATCTGGCCCCTCAGTTAATCCATCTACTGTTCACTGAAGTCTCATCAGAAATGGTCTCAATATGGTTGACAAAAAGCCAATATTAGGAAATGGAAACAGGGAAAAAAGGATGAGTTATGCCAAATTACACAAGAACTAGACTGAAGCCAGTGGCAGCAGTTCTTATGGAGATACAGTTTTGGTTCAAAACATCAACATGTGTGGAGGAGGTCAGGAGAGAGGTACAACAATGAGCATTTACAGTCAATTGTAAAACACCGTGGAGGCTCTGTCATGGTTTGTGGTTGCATTTCAGTCAGGGGTCCAGGGCTATACTTAGCCAAGAGGTACCTACTGGACCAGTAATGTTGAGATCCAGAGTCTGGACCTCAACATTATCGAAGCACTGTGGGATCATCTAGACAGAGAACTGAATGAAAGGCAGCCAACATCCAAAGAAGAGCTTTGAATCTCATTCAAGAAGTCTGGACAGCTAAATATAGGGATGACTCCAAACTTTTGCATGGTACTGTAGAATATGTATACATGCAAAGCTGAAGTCATTCAAATTCTTGTAGCGTCATAGACAAAAATTTATCAGTGGAGTGGAAATAATCCTGAGTTACTGCAACAAAATGCTTCTGATTCGTGTTAGCAGTTTACACGAGGCAGGAAATTGTCAAGAGACAGCCAGAGCGCAAATCTTAAAGAGGACAAGGTTAGATAAGGCAAGCAAGAGGACGGGTGACGAAAGTGTGGATGCTACAAAAACTACATAATAATAATGGATTGCATTTATATAGCGCTTTACAATTCCACTATTAATTCACTCTCACATTCATACACTGGTGGAGGCAAGCTACAGTTGTAGCCATAGCTGCCCTGGGGCTGCCATATCGCGCCCTCTGGCCATTATCAGTAGGCGGTAGGTGAAGTGTCTTGCCCAAGGACACAACGACCGAGACTGTCCGAGCCAGGGCTCGAACCGGCAACCTTCCGGTTACAAGGCGAACTGCCAACTCTTTGAGCCACGATCATGTGGAAGGAGCATGAGGAACCTGAGGGACTGAGGACCTGACTTGCTGCCGCTGTGTCCAGAGATTGCAGCACTCTATGCTTATTCTGGCATACACGTGACACTCTTGCAGTCTCCTGTCCTCAGCTTTCTCTCTCACTCACACATACCTCCTATCGTTCTGTATACAGTTCGTGAATCTTGTTCCAGCCCCCTCACTGCCATTTCTGACACTTTCACACGCCTGTTGTAATTCCTTCAGTGATCTTCCAGCCAGACTTCATCTCAGAGCCCATTTCCTCATCCTGTTTACCCCACAATAGCACACATGCACAGTTGCATCCTTGTTCCATGTGAAGTTTAACATTGTAGTGCCACACAAACAGTGATGTGTGGCATGTTTCAATTTGTTAACTGCAAATGCAAAAATGCAGAAGTTTGTGAATCTTCTTAAAAATAGACAGCACATGGCTTATTACCAGAAGCGATGATGTAAGCTGCAGTGTGCCACTGTTTTTTTTTTTCTGTTAACACATTATGTGCTTCAGAAAGCAGTAACACTCAAGAAATATACTCAAGAGTGTGCTGAATGAGCCAGATGGCAATTTTTAGCTGCCAGTTGCAGCAGATAGCGAACAGGGTGACATTTTTCTTTAGACTAAATCTCCATGCCCGTGACTCAGTGTTTACTTTAAAAAGTTCTTATGACCCCCAGAAACTTAATTTATCCACATAAGAGTTTGCACTGTATCCATTTGTCAGTCTTTCCTGTCTTCTATGCCCATACAGTGGATTTTAGCTGAAGACTCTACAGTCTACAGATAATTATTTCTAAATTAAGAGACGCAGTGATGCATTATAACAGAACACAAAAACAGTCATTGCAGGTAAAGCACAGGTTAAATCAGATCAAATCAGGCATCTACATTAGTAATGACAGATAGAGAGCGGCAGCGTACACAAGCACATAAGCACAGAGTCTAAATTTTACAGCTTATAAATTTTTCATCTTGTTATTTGATGCACATAAAATCTCAACTCAGTGCTACTGAATACCAGTATGTATATATTAAAGTGTTTTGTAAGTGTGTATGTTAGATCGTTTTACATTTCACATAAGAAAGTTATTGCTGTGCATCAGTTTTAGTGTCCCAGTATTGTTTTTGCCGGCTCACTGTGACACCATTATGACTTACTGAGCTATTTGTGTTTTTCCTGCTATTGTATTTAACAATAATAACAACAGCTCAGAACTAGTATAAAAGTAAGCGCTGGCATTGTAGCGCTGAGATTAGGACTAGTCACACCAAATCCTGGGCTTTTATTTTATGGGGTGTCTGTAGCTCATTAGGTAGAGCAGATCATCTATTAATCGGAAGGCTAGTAGTTTAATCCTTGGCTGCTCCCATCTGCATGCCAAAGTATTGTTGTGCAAGATACTGAGCCTTAAATTGCGTTCCCATGAGTTTAGCAGAGTGGGAATGTTAGATAGAAAGCACTCGGGCAAAGAAAAATTGCTTGGATGAATGAGGCATGTGATCAAGTAGAAATGCGTTATAAAAGAATCAGTCCATTTTAACCCAACACTTAATAAACACTAATTTTCTGACACCGTAGTTGACAGATTTGTGGGAGATAATAAGCCCCTTGGTCCCTTTACATTGCAGCTCTTTACTCAGTACACATGTATAGAAGTGCACACAACTTTGAACTACAGTTCGATCTCTGCAACACAATCTATTTTATTCTATGCGAATGTTCAGATGCAAAACTATTGTGCTGTTGCAGTGAATATCGTTGAGGTGTCCCTACTGCAGTGGGTGTTACCAGAACCAGATTTTGCCATGAGGACACACAGACTCACAAGACTCACAAGTAAAATATTGCCAGCCACGTTATTGGAGTTGCTAAACGTTTGAATTTCCCATAATTCCATGGTCATATCAAAGAGAAGAATGGGCAATTATCTGGGCGGAACAATTAAACAGCGCTTACTTGATACCGACACGAAAATATAACCCCATCAGACCAGTTTTCATGAAAATGCAAATATTGGGTAGATGTTGGGTGTCATATATTTATTTACAGCCAGACCTGCCATCTGCATGATGGCAGTAAACAAAAGAAAACAACTGAAGAAAAGCTGAGATGGCTTTTGCTCTCATTTCATTAGTCATTGTTAATTTGATCAAATTGTTTTACCAGGGAAATCTACTCTCCAGTTATATTGCACATATTGTACACGCGCTCCTTATTTTACCTTGAGTTTTTTTTTTAAAGAGTTCCCACTAGAGGCATACTCAAATGAAATGTAGCATGTCTGAAGAATAATATGAACCTCAGTTTCACTCTACCGTAGTTTAAAATAATTGAATCCTTAAACATTTTCAAGAGACAATCAAGTAAATATCAAATGCATTTTGGAGGTAATTCAGAAGATGACCTCACTACTACAGGTGACCTCACTACTAGGCTTGGTGTTGTCAATATATTATCAGGCTGTTACGTACAGTGCATCACATGCCCAAAATGTTCCTCCCGTGGTCTGGCTTGTGGACTGGGTGTGGAAGAATGGAAAATTCCAGGTTTTCTGGAGTGGAGCATTTGCGTGTGTGTGTTTACTCCTCCATCTCTCCAGAGACATTAACTAGGTCAAGCGCAAATGAATCTGCCAACAGCCTAAAGAGCAGTGGTGACAGGGAGGAGGGAGGCAGCGGTGAGGTGTTGTGTGGACTTTGGGCAGAAAGCTCATTGTCAGGATAAAACACCGTTACAGTAACTAATTTTAGCCTGAGCCCTCTCCTGGTCCATTACCTTTCAAAGGGCAAAATCCACTCAGTACTGTTTGGAGCCGAGCTCAGCAGATCTCAGTTTAACAGTTTGAAGGCCACACGGGTAATTATGTATAGCCACAAACTAAGCCAGTCAGGGATATTCAGCATTACAGCAATTTATCCTGCAATTAATCTTCTTTCCTCTAGGTCTCTGGGATTTTGAATGATATATTTTCGTTTCCCTGAAAGCACTAAATTTCCCCTGTTATAGTTGTTAAATGTGCCTCTGCTTATGATTTCAAACTGTGTTGGGCGGCCAGAGTTAAGCCCATCCTCTCTGTGGTATTTTCATATAGTCAGTGAGACGTGATGCAGTTAGACTGTGTGTTATTTTTCCAGATACACCTTCTCAACTTCCCCTGTGATAAATATCTTTATGTGCACTCCTCTGATTATGCTTCCCTTTTGCAAAGATCAACACCTGGAAACAGCGAAGCACATTTGCAAAGGGCAACAGCACTATGGCATGCATAATGAACATACTGTACGGACCTGGAAGGGAAAGTCATATATTTATCCAATGAGGATAAATAACGATCTGTGGAGCGTTTCTCTCAGATGCACGTGTACGGCGGTAAAGGGATTTGAATGGAGGGGAAGTGGCGCCAAAACTCAGCTAAGCACAGTGAGTCTGATAACTGATCCTCAGGAGGAAAAGGTTCAGCCAAATGCATTAGTATAATTCAAGGATCTGCTTTTCTGCAAGGTCAGTAGGTTCAGAGAGTCACAGATGGCTGAGCCTGGTAGTTGGTATTTCTGAGCAAAGAGAAACAGCAACCGGGGGATGGGCTTTCAGCGGGTCACCGAGTTTGTGTACGTTTCTGCATACTGGTGAATGTATGTGAAGCCATCTCACAAGTTATTTTAGAGCTACCAATTAGCGAAGTAGCTTGTATTTATGAATGGAAATGTGGATGAAAGCCTTCTCATTTCCACTGACGTGATCTCAAAAACAGATGTACGTCAGCGTGGAGGTTTATAGCAACAGAGACGAGTAATGAGCTTCAGCACCTCAGAGGGAAACCTATTAAAAGCCCTGCCAGCAATCAGCAGCTGTACCTGCAATGACGGCGCTGCGTATCTTAACAACTCTCTCACAACAGATCCGGAAACACTTGAGAAATAACACGACTGTGCAGTGGCTGGTGCTTAACACATGATGACCTTTCATTGTTCCTGGTCTCAGTGGAGCTTTGCTGCTCATCTCTTAAGAAAACATTAATTCTGGTCCGAGCTGCAGGTGGACTGACTGGCATTTCGTCCTTCTGCTCTTTATAAACTCTCAGTCTGCATGGCCTCCTATAAAACTTTGGCTCGTTTTTAATCACTGAGTCAACACGACCTATTGTATAATCTTTGAAAAAAAAGGCACTCAAAATATTAATATATTTTGCATAAATGGACTTGGACCTCTTTTCTACCATGTTATGGTGAAGCCTCTATTACCTATGAAACTACTGATTCCCCTCTGCTTCTGCAGGAAGGTAATGACGAGAAAAAAAAAATTGAGCTATTCATACACTCATACACCTGACTTGACGGGTGGCATTGGCTTTTGAGCAGAATGCAACTGGAAACCCGTGTTCTTGTCTGACCTGTCAGAGTTCATTTTCTAAAATGTTCACAGCCAAAATGTCACAGCTCATTGAGAGAGTCACAAAAATTAGGTCAGAGGTCCCAGGATTCCCTATGAAAAGCATCACACTGTTTAACCATGCAGAAGACAGGCTGGTAGCAGTAGTGTGTGTCGCATCTGTTTTTATACATGCCAGATTATTAGCTTTTAATGCATTATTTAGCAAAGCAAGATTATCCTCTACAGAGATGATAGACAGTAACTGGCTTCTTAAAGAGATTTAAAATTGTTTTTTATTTAAAATGGTTACATGATACAGTTTTTTTTACAGATTGCTCTGATTAGCTGATTTGAAAGAAAACTGAAATATTCTTACTGCTCTGTCTGTTTTAATTTTAGATCTCAACTTTCAGCTTATTCCCACTAAGGGAGAAATGGGAGAATAATGCAGACCACTAAAGAGAAGGGGGAGTGCAGGGTGTTAGGTGGGGAGTGTTTTGGCATATAATGTGAGGAGAGTGAGCATGAAAGTGCAGCTTGCCTGAACAAGCTTGCAGGCTGTGCTCCATTAGTTTAAATGAACTCTACCTTGACCAGCTACAGAAATAGCAGTCCCATTTCAATGCATTAGTGATAATAACATTTAAATCCACAGAAAACGGCATTCGGCATATCAAAAAAAGTGTTTGTACAATTTGGACTCCGTCTGCGATGGAATATCCTGAAAGTGAATAGAAGTTTTCTTGCAGTCTTATCCAAAGCTTTTTTTCCAATAAAGATTTCTCATGAAAGCGGTTTGGATGTTAATGATCTGACAGAAAGGTTTATGGCACTCTCATGTTCCATCGCATAGTTTTGGTCAGATCACCCAGAAGAACAGACATTATTGAGGACATGCTCACAGATGAATTCATGCCACAGGCTGCAGCTAGTGTGTGTGTGTGTGTATCAGAATATTTTTTATTCTTCAGGTGGAGGTAATTGACCTTGGCTACTAAACCCAAGGAACTGCGAGCTCATGAGGCTGTTGCTGCGTTTCTTTTGTTCTCCAAGGTTAGGAAGCCATTATGGCTCTCTGTGTTTTCAATCCTCTCCATCTATGTTTCCCCTGCAATTTTAGAGCTGACATCAAAAGAGTGAACACATTATGAACTCAAGTTGAAAGCCTGCAATTATAAGTAGCTCGCTCATGTGTGCACGTTGTGACTCACATGCAAGCTTCATTCAGCCGCCCACTCCTATTTGCACATGTCATCTGCTGCTCTGTCCTCTAACGTCAGAGGCGGCTGGCTGTCCTCCTACATTCCCCGTAGAGTGCGACCAGTTGGAGAGGCAGCCTGGTCTGAGGATGAAACCTCTTTGTAGAGTCTGTGATCGACAGCAGACACAGAGAGCCCTTCATACTGCCTGTCTAATTATCAGGCCACATGGGGGGGGGACAAGGAAACAGCATGCGGTGTGCGATATCGGCTCAGTGTACAGCTTCACATCCTGCGCTGCTTTTAATTCTGTCCTGGCCTCACGCCTGGCCAAAGACCATCATCACCATCTTCACTGTCTTCCCCTTTAGTGCTCCAGTTCCTGCCTCACATGTGCTCCGGCCAGAGCTCGTCAGCCTGTGTAGATGCTCTGACAGACAGAAAGAGAAATAGCTCCTCAAATAGACCCATCGTTTGGCTCACTGGGGAGCACTAGCCCCACTTCTGTGTGCTCTTGCCTCCTATTTCTTTTGTGCCTCAGGCCACAACAAGTTAGAAAGGAACCACAGGGAAATCAAATTTGGAATTATTAGATCACACTGAAAGTATCGAGGGACGAAGAAAAATGTGTGCATAAATACATATTGTTATGAAAATGGGTTGATTTCTGGAGCTTTCATCTCTCTGACAATAACAGGATGAAATCTGGAGCAGCTTAGTGGGAAATAACACTGCCTGCATTTACCTCACGTCACCTTTTAAGATGGATCTGCAGTAACCTGCAGGTCTCTTGAAAACTGCATAGTTATAACGTAAGAGTAGAAACTAAATTCAGAGTATCACTTTTTACAGAGAACGAGCAGTCATTGACCTCCTGGATGCTGTGCGTGTGGTGATTAGATTAAGCAGGACCTCCTTTTTTAGTCAGACGTTTTACAGTTGGCACTACGTGTAATGAGAACAAAGGAGAGCTCACGGAAAGAACATCTGGAGACTGAGTGTGCAAAATGCCAGCCCAATGTAGAAACTGAATTTAATTTAGAGTTATTATCCTGTGTACATCAGTGAAGGTTTGAAATGTAATATCAGAACTGTGCATTCAGTAAAAACTCGCTCCGAGGAAGGAAGATTGAGTTTTCGCAGCAAAGTCTGCCTATAAAACCGGGATAAAATCTTGATGAGGTTTCACAGCGTGTGAAAGTGGGAGGCGAGAGACTGCCAATGACTGAGTCAAACCTCCATCTGTGTTGCGACTCCCGTTTCTTTTGGTTTTTCTCTTTTTCTTTTTTCTCTTGCTGTCATGTTGTGACAGACGCAAAACCTGTCTCTTGCCTGGACTTCACGTGTCCTTGAGCTGGCTTCCTTTTGCAAAGCTGCTCCACTGCATATCCTCTATTTCACTGTATTTCCCTCTCTGCTATCTCATGTACACAACACCTCACAGCGTCAGTGCAGGAGCGGAGTGAAGAAGCTATTTCTCAGGTAAGAACTGAATGTGAAACTGGAAGCAGAAGGGTACAACATGGTGGAGAGCAATACCTAGAAATATACACACATAGCTACAGTACCACAGCTACCTAAATAATTTAGAACTGTGGCCTGTGCTACTGGGTAGACATGAGAGAGCTACCTCAGGACTGAGACCTCAGGCATGGAGTGTTTGAGTTCCTTCAGGAAATGTGGAGAATAAAGTGTCCCAGGACAAGAGAGGGGCTTCAAAGCTTTGCTATATTATTAATATGCGCTCTCCATCTGCACAGTGGGGCCTGAGGACAAACTCACACCTACTGCCAGATACAACATAAAAGCGCTGAAATACACTCATGCAACTTGCACTAAAATGCCATTCAAAATTAGACTTATGAGGCAGTAAATTTAATTAAACTCTTAACAGGGAATTCAGACATCTCATTCTCACAGATATATTTGTCTCATGTGTCTCTAACCCTGCTAGTATGTCCAAACACCTTTCTACACAAACTGAAACCAACTATAGCGTCCAAAATTGAAAAAAAAAAAAAGTGTCTGACTAAGGAAATGCAAGTTGGTCTTTTAAATAAGAGTAGCAATTACCCAGTGTATACATCATCTATAAGAAATTAAAGTCCTGCACTTGAAACAATAAAAAAGTATGGGAGAAATATAGGGAAATTGTTCTTGCCCCATGTTTGACCAGCATTTTAATATTAGTGTTGCAGTTTAAGCTAACTGTATGTGCTACTTTTTAAATTGCTGTGTGAGAAAATGGCCTACTTTAGTAACTGTATATATTTCCTACACAGTGTTTTCCCCAAAATGTGTTGAGTTAAACAACACCAGTTCCTAAAAAGCTGGGAAAAAGCAAATAAAAACAGAATTCAGTCATTCTCCAACTCCTATTCAATTTTCAATAGAGCAAGTTAAAGTCCGGACCGGGCCGTGTTTCCGCTTTCTTAATAGCAGTCGGTAAACATCTGGGAATTGGGGAGAGCAGTTGCTGGACTTTTAGGAGAGGAATGATGTCCAGTTCTTGTCTCACAAAGGATTTTAGCTGCTCAACAGTCCACGGATGCCTTTTTAAAAAAATTTCCATCTTTTAATGTGACAAATGCTCAGCTCTTCGATTATGAAGCTATGCTATTATAACAGCTTCATTATGTGGTTTAAGATTGTCTTACTGAAATATGGAAGGCCTTTCCTGTAAAGGATGTTGATGTGGGAGCCTATGTTGCTCTGAAAGTGTAGTTACCTTTCAGCTTTGATGGTGCCCGTCCAGATGTGTGACCAATTCCATATAGGCACCGCTGAGTGTTAATAACAAGCTGATTTACACAGCATCTGTGTTGTGTAAATCAGAAAGAATTTCACTTTGTTTCAGTCCATTTTAAATGAGCTTTGGCCCAGAAAAGATGACAGCGTTTCTCCATCATCTTCCTACATTTGTGGATGACTCAGGGAATTGTGTTCACAATGATTTCTGGAAGTGTTCCTGTTTTTAACACTGTGTCTCCTGAGGGCCAAAAGATCATCCAGAAATCATCCAATATTCAGTCTTGTGCTTTGCGTACAGAAACTTTCTGAATATTTTTGATAACACTATATTGATGATATTATGTAGACGGTGAGCTACTCAAAGTCTTTGTAATTTTATATTGAAGAACATTTTCCTTAATTTCTGTCACGATTTGTAGACGTATTTTATTGCAGATTGGTAAGTCTCTGCCATTTTTCCTTCTGAAAAACTCTAAGGTCTTCTTTTATGACCACTGATGTTACTGACTAGTTGTTAATAAACATAATTAGTTGCAAAATGTTCTTCAGCTATTTTTGTGCCCTTCTCAACTTTCTTGAGACGTGTTGCTGCCATCAAATTCAAAATGTTTAATATTTTTTGTGAAATACATAAATGGCTCTTTAAACACTTTATATATTTTCTAGTTTTTTGTGTGAATACAACATGAGTTAATTAGATTTGTAAATTTGAACCATTGGATTCTGTTTGTATTCACACTTGCAGACCCTTGGCTAAATGTAACTGATCTAAAACCTATTTACACCTTGTCTCACACAGTAAAAGGCTTTATTTCCACTGTCCACATTGCATTACTGATCTCTAAACCAGGGATGGGGAGTTAATTACCCAAGAGGCTGCATGAGAAACTGGGACTGTTGTGAAGGGCTCTACCAATAAGCTGAAATCACTCGATATTAATTTGATATCTTTATGAGCTGATTGGTGTGGCACTCCTCAACAGTCCCAGTTTCTTATGAAGACAATTAAATATTGCCCATCTTTGCTCTGTAAACTGCATAGAGGAGAGGAGAGGGGAGGAGCCAGCTCATACGTTATACCACTGATTCTTATACAAAGACCTTTGGACTGTTTAAATGGCAGTACATATATTGATTTGTGTTGTTGCCTCTAATATAACACAGCAGTCCAGCAGCCAATCGTTGAAATAGCATGCACTGGATTTAAAATGTTTTTTTACTATACTGAAAGAGTGAAAAATCCCCAGAGCCCCTCCTTGAGTCAACTCAGGACAAGCGCTCAGTCACCGACTCCCAAACACACAAAGTGGGAAGCTCAGAAACATCAAAAACATGAGTCCTCTCTGGTTTCCTAGTCCACCCCCTCCCAATCCAAAAGTAATCTTGGTGGGTACTGGAAATGCCTCCCATGGCTGACCTTATATGGCAGCCAGGAAACTGCTGATTTGGGGATTTAGGGCTGCCTTTCACCTCAATTGCTCCAGCCCTCCCCACCCGCTATTATGGTCAGCATCCTGTCTCTGTGAGCTCATATTTCACACAGGGTAAAGGCCCACTCTACTGGCTCCACAAAGGCCTTTTCCAAGCATGACTTCTTAAGATAACATCATAGATTCTTCTTTTTTTAATTTTTTTTTCTTTGCCAGCTGTCATCCTGAGTGCTGTTATAGACAGGGAGTGTCCTCTGCTAATGGCAGGATACAAATTGAGATGCTGAGATGAGTTGCACTTTTCCCTATAAAAGAATTTCCGTGTATAGTGTTCATATATGTTCGCAAGAAGGCACAGCCAGAAAGACAAAATAAATGTAAACCCCCAAGAGACAGCATGGTTTGGAATATTTTGGGTTATTTGTGAAAGTGGATAAAAGGGTGATATAGTTCAAATGTTGAATCTAACAGTATTGGATGGTGTTTAAACACACTTTTAAAAAGCCGCTTCTCAAATTTACAGTTACTGTGGAAGGAAACAGGATGAATGGAGTGAAATGTAACTTTGACAGCTAATGTATATTCAATCAAGCTCTTTTCTACGCATCAGAGAGCACCTTGGGGTTCAGTATCTTGCCCAAGGATACTTTGGCATGCAGACTGAACCCTCCACCTTCTGATTAATAGATAATCTGATCTCTCTCCTGAGCTACAATCACCCCAGTATCATGGATATCATGTATATCCATATGTAAGGTTGTACAGTTGGTTGGCTATTCATAAGAAAAGAAAGAGTTTGTGCAAGATTGGATTATTCAGACACTCTGCTGCCATTGGTGTTTAGGGTGTTAGCCATGTATGACTGAATACTTAAGAGTCAGATAAACTAAATGTATATAAAAATGATTCTAGTTCTAAAAAGTGACGCCAACGTGCATTTACCTTAGAAATGAATTCTTTGTAATTCCAGGAGGGGATAGATCATCTGATCTCAAACACGAGTTAAATGGAACAGAAGTCTGGGAAAATTAGCCTACTGCTCACATCATCTATAAGCTCAGTAAACGGTTTTCTGAGAAGTTTGTGGCCTCAGTTGCAGGTTTTCCATTGTGTTTGAAGCAGCGTGGGGTTCCTTTTGTAAATAATTTTCCCCATTATAATCAAAAAGGAGGCTAAAGGAATGTATGCTTTATGGTGTACCTCACTTTGTGATTGACACGTCACTGCAGTATGAGGATGCAGCTTTCCAGGGTTCTCAGTCAGATCCAACCCTGACTGAGGTTTGTTGTTTCAGAAAAAACTAAGACGGCAACTGCTGAAATGCTCAGCTCAAGGATGAACCAGTGAGTCACATCACTCACTGGTCACAAAAGATGTTCCTCCATCTTTTATATAACACATTACGTATCCAAAGCAGACAAACACAAACGAGGCAAAGA
Source organism: Perissodus microlepis (assembly GCF_051167445.1). NCBI lineage: Eukaryota > Metazoa > Chordata > Actinopteri > Cichliformes > Cichlidae > Perissodus > Perissodus microlepis. The sequence continues at coordinate 12,600,555 of NC_140467.1, forward strand.
AATGCTCAAAAAAGAAAAATCCTATTGAAACTTCACAGTTTTCTAGTGTTTCACACAGGATCTCTTTTGTTGCAATAATGAATCCCATTATGCATTTTCCTATTTATTTCAATATTTACAGTTTTTAAATCATTATATTGCTCTTTTTTTTTTTTTTTTTTTTTTTTTAATTTTTTGACTTTGGGGCTGCTGGTTGGTTAAATCAACAACTGTCACTTTGAACTTCACTTGTTTGTGAATATATTCAAACTATTCCTTTTACAGGTGGACACAGAGACCTGCTCGAACTCCTTGCATCATTACATTTTTTTTTTTCATATTTTTATTGAGAGAGACAAAAAAAAAAAGGGGGGGGGGGATATGATATTAATCAGCTGGTAGAGCGTTTAATGACTTGCAATAGTTTACGAAGGGGCCCCAGATACGATAAAATTCTCAATTTAAGAAATGACATCACATCTCTAAACCAAAAAGAAACTGAAGGTGGCTTTGAAGATTTCCAAAGGAGTAAGATGCAACGTCTAGCCAAAAGTGATGTAAAGGCTAATATTTTGAAGTGTGTAGGGTCGGTTAGACCAGTGTTGACTGAAAGCCCAAAAACAGCTAGAAAAGGGTCCATGCAGATTTGGGTCCCAAGAGCCTTGGAAAGAATAACTGAATACTGACTCTAGAAGCCATGGAGTCTTGGGCACAGAAAGAACATATGGCCTAGGTCACATGGGGTGGCATGACATCTCTCACACTAAATCTCAGACAGACGAGACTTTGAATAGTAAACCCTGTACAACACCTTGAATTGAATTGCAAGAACCTGAATTTGAATTTGAATTTGAACTGGATAAGTTGTAACCTGGCACAGGACGTACTATAACGGACATTGGATACTGCTTTCTCCCATTGCTGATCCGAAAAAATTACTCCTAACTCCCGCTCCCAAGCCCCCCTAATTTTAGCAACTGAATGGACATTTAAATCCATAAGTTGTTTATATATTAAAGATATAATTGACTTCTTATTGGGTTTAAGGGATAAGAATTCCTCCCACGGTTGGACATTTGGAAGAAGAGGGTAGGAGGGGAAGAGAGCAGAAGTGCAATGCCGTGCCTGAAAATAACGGAATAGATTGGTAGCCGGAAGATTTGTTTCTGAACACAGGTCTAAAAAAGTTAAGAAAGTGCCATCTTTATAGAGATCCTTAAACGTATTAATACCATGACGCTTCCACTGTACATAGGTACCATCAATGAGGCCAGGAGTAAACAGATGGTTCTGTGTGATGGGCATGTGTACTGATGCAGAGACGTACTTAAAATGACTCCTGAATTGTGACCAGATCCTTAGACTAGACTGTACCACGGGATTTTGGGTGAAATGAGAAGGCTTAAGTGGTAGTGGAGAGAACAATAAAGCTTCTAAGGATGAGGAAGTGCACGACAGGCGCTCCAGTTTGCACCACAGCAATTCTTGAGATTCAAGCCAATGGGTCAATTTGTGAATATGAGAGGACCAATAGTAAAATAAAAAGTTAGGCAAGGCAAGACCACCATCAAATGTCAGTCTCTGTAATAATGATTTCCTCACCCTGGGATGTTTCCCTCCCCACAAAAACGATGTAACTAGCTGGTCTAACTTTTTGAAAAAAGCTTTAGGTAAAAATATAGGAATACTCTGAAACAGAAATAACAATCGAGGCAAAATGTTCATCTTTACAGCATTGATCCGACCAATTAGGGACAAAGGTAGCGATTTCCATCTCTGAAAATCAGATTGAATTTGAGTCATTAAAGGGGAGAAATTGGAAGAGTATAGAGAAGACAAAGTACGAGTCACGTTAACTCCCAAATATTTAAAGCCGGCAGGGCTAAGTCTAAAAGGAATGTCAGATTGTTTAAGTGTAAGACTTAAAGAATTTATGGGGAAACATTCACTTTTAAGAAGATTTATTTTGTAACCTGACAGAGAGCCGAACTTGTTTAATAGAGACACAATCGATGGTATGCTAGATAAGGGATCAGAAACATATAGAAGCAGGTCATCTGCATATAAAGACAATTTTACGTCAAGGCCTGACCGGGAAATACCATGAAAATGAGGAAGGGCCTTCAAAGCTATAGATAGGGGTTCAATTACAATAGCAAAAAGTAGGGGGGACAGGGGGCAACCCTGTCTCGTGCCGTGTGACAATGAGAAGTAGCCAGAGGAAACACCATTTGTATAGACACTGGCTTGGGGTGCCTTGTACAACAGTCGAATCCATGAAATGAATCTGTCCTTGAAACCAAATCTTTGTAAGACCGCAAAGAGAAAGCTCCACTCTACACGATCGAAAGCTTTCTCAGCGTCAAGTGAGATAACTACTTCTGGATTAGTGGTCGAGTGTTGGGAAAGAATGACATTCAAAAGCGTGCGGACATTAAAGAACAGCTGGCAGCCTTTAATAAAGCCATTCTGTTCATCTGAAATAATAGTAGGAAGAACCTTTTCAAGGTGAATTGCTAAAATTTTAGCCAAGACTTTAACATCCACATTTAGCAGTGAAATAGGCCTATACGAGGTGCAAGACGTAGGATCCTTACTCTTCTTTAAGAGAACAGTAATTAGTGCTTGAGACAATGTAGGGGGCAATAGACCACGTTCAAAAGATTCATTAGACACTGAAAGAAGTAGTGGGGCTAACTTGTCTATAAATGTTTTTAAAAATTCAACTGAAAACCCGTCAGGTCCTGGTGCCTTACTATTGTGCATGGTCTTGATTGCATGCACAATTTCATCCAACCTAAAAGGGGCATCTAATTGTTCAGCTATAACAGGATCAACAGTGGGCATTGTAAGACCGTTAAAAAAAAGAATCCACCTCAGAGGCGTCAGCAGCAGATTCAGATTCATATAGGGAGGAATAATACTTCTTAAACACCTCATTTACTTCCTTTGAATCAGAGACCAAGTTGCCTGCCGCATCTTTAATTTGAGAAATTAATCGAGAAGAGGCCTGACGTTTTAACTGATGGGCCAAAAGCCTTCTGGGCTTATCACCATGTTCATAATAAGTCGCACGCGCACGAAGTAAAAGACGTTCAGCATCTGCCGTAGAAAGTAAATCAAATTCGGTCTGCAAGTTAAGTCGCCTTTTATGCAAATCAGGAGTGGGACTGTCAACAACCTGTCTATCTATGTCACAAATTTGTGTAGTCAAAGTTTGAAGTTTGGCTTTGTGGTTTTTAGTGGAATGGGCAAAGAAAGAAATTATTTGCCCACGCACATATGCCTTAAGAGATTCCCAAAGCAATGACCTCGTAAGAGTATCGCTGTCGTTAAACACCATAAATTCATCAATTGCGGATTTGATAAAGGTAACAAATCCCTCATCCGAAAGCAACAAAGAGTTAAATCTCCAGGGTGAGAAAAAAGAGGACTGGGCTATGAGCTTGATGTCAACGCTAAGTGGTGCGTGATCGGAAATGACAATTGGATGATATGTAGATGACAGTACTTTTGGAATAAGGGAACCGTCCACAAAAAAATAATCAATCCGCGAAAAGGACTGATGTACCTGAGAAAAGAAAGAGTACGCTCTGGTAGTAGGGTTAGAAAGCCTCCAGGGATCTACAAAACCATTCTGAAACATAAACTCTGAAATAGACTTGGACATAGAGGATTGGGTCAGGGTCCGAGGATTCGAGCGATCTAAGGCAGGATCAATAACACAGTTTAAGTCACCACCCAATATCAAAAGATGAGTATCAAGGGAAGGGAGACTACTCAAAAGTGCATCTGTAAAACCTGGATTATCAAAATTTGGCGCATACACATTGACTAAGAGGACGGGTACATTGTACATGGTGCCTACAACAACCAAATATCTCCCGTTTTTGTCAGCTTTAATCTCAGCGGCTGTAAACTGTACCCTTCTGTTTATTAAGATCGCCACCCCCCTGGCTTTTGAATTAAACATCGAATGGAAAGTATGTCCCACCCATGGGCACCTGAGCCTAAGATGATCCCTATTTCGCAAATGGGTCTCTTGCAAAAACATTACATCACTCTTTAAACGTTTAAGATGCGAGAATATTTTAGATCGTTTAATTGGGCTATTCATACCTTTGACATTCCAAGTTAAAAATCTAATACCACTATTGCCTAAGGACTGACCTGAAGTGCTGATCATTGCAGAAAGATAAAAGAGAAAATACTTATTTCTTCACCCCCAAAAAAAGAACAAGTGGGAAAAACACACTCACACAAACACACAAAGAAAACCCACAACAACAGAAGTACAGCTTCAGAATAAAAATAATAATAACACGTCAAACACACCCTCCGCCTCCCCCCTGCACAGCAAAAGCCCCCATCCCCAAACGATGGAGACGGCAGTGCACGCTCCCACCCGGAGCAATCTGAACAAAAACGCTCCCGACTACGAAACGAACCGTGTCAAACCAAAGCTCCAACAGAGTCATTTCTCAATAGATTAAAAGGCACAAATAAAACAAAAATAACACAATTATATTTTACTATTAGACAGGTAAAACAAAACAAGTGTTTGGCAGAGTAACAAACTTAGCTTACCACAATGATGTTTGGATTTGGATCATTCGCTATTTCAAACAAACAAACACTGTCCCGCTATATTTTTATCGCGTGGTTATTGTCTTAATATATTCCTTGGCCTCATCTGGCGAGACGAAGTCGCGCTGCATCCCTTGATAAGTGATCCGTAGCCTTGCCGGATAGAGGATCCCAAATCGGACTCCCTGGATGCCGCGAAGCTGGCAACGGACCTCATTGAAAGCCGCACGGGCCCGCGCTGTCTTAGCGGTGTGGTCGGGGAACACAGAAATGGTCATATTATTTATCTGTACCCTCTGCAGCTCCCTGGCCTTCTGGAGAATCCTAGCACAGTCCGCGTAATAGTGCAGCTTCACAACCATAGCGCAGGGACGTTCACCGGTGTTAGGTTTGGGGGGCCAAAGTTCGGTGGGCTCTGTCTACAAGCGGCTCCTTCCCAAGCTGAAATGCCTCCATCAACAGCACGGACACATCTGTAGCAGACAGGATGTTCTCCTCTGGCACACCAACAATGCGTATATTATTGCGGCTAGACCTGGACTCCAAATCCTCGCATTTATTCTCCAATTTGGCCAACTCCTTTGACATCGCATCCACTTTGGCTTGGAGGTGGACAATATCATCCGTGCATGTGGAGAGAGACTGTTCCATCTCCGTAACTGTGCTTCTGAGGCCAGCGAATTCCTGCCGCATGGTAGTTATATCTGAGGAAAGGTCCGTTTTTAGTTGCTGTATGTCGGACCTGATAGACGTGAGATTCTCCGCTAACGCTGCCGCCAGTTCCTTTTTAAACAGTGCTGAAATTTCTTCACGAAGTTCAGAGAGGAGTTCAGCCTTCGTGAACTTTTCCGTATCGACGAGCGGCGTGTCGGGCGACCCAGGCAGTGGCGAAGTTTTACCACGAGGCGGGGATGCAGTGTTAGCAGCAGGCCGCAAGTTCGGCTGAGAGGTGCTTGCGCTCTTATTAACCTTACGCGACATTCTAAACACAAAAAGCAAAAACAGTCTTGTCTCGGAACTATACAAAAAAAAACAAAACCCGTCAAAATGTGCCTGGAAATGCTAGATAATAACTAGACTCTGCAGGAGCTGCGCTCGGTGCGACCTACGCCATAGTCACATAAACCGGAAGTCCCGCATCATTACATTTTAGAGGTTTGTGAGACTTAGTCAAGCTTCCCATCAGAGGCAAAGCAATTTGAAAAATATACTCGACTAAAAACTGGACAAGTCACAGCTGGTCCATTTAACACCAGTGCAAACTTTTGCCAAGACCGTCAACAGTTGTTATTACAATGAAACAACTGATCACAGCAGACAAAAAGCAAGTCGTCTCCTTTCCTAGCCTGCCAAGTGAGTGCAATCCTAAATCACCAAATAAGGGCTAGGTTGAAAAAAAAAGTGAATTTCTTTTGCTTAAAAGAACACAATCTCTGTTCAGGATCTTTTCCATTGCTTTAACTTTCCCTTTTTGTCAGTTTTAGAGGTCATTAAGTAAAAGCTGGGGGACTAAAATAAACAGAATAATTTCATGGCAAAGGAGCACGGAGAGCAAACTTTACAAGAACGTGTTTCTGGAAGCGTGCGCCTCGGTGTTATTCACATGTTGATTTTCAACTGTTGTTTTTAATCTGCTATTGTTACCTCATCTGTCAGGGACCAGCAGCATCATGCTGTATATTTTAAACACAAATTATACTAACAAATTAATTATTGGAATTAAAAATGACCTTTTTCTCTTATGATGGACATTAAAATGTAAGAGACTGCCTAACGAAACACGAGAAAATGCCACATCATTAACATCACGGTCTTTCATCTCTCCACGTGACGCCACAAGAGCGGCTAATTAAAATGATTAGCTGGGTCCCTCGGCAGAGGATTTTTAATGAAATTTGTTATTCTAATGGAGCAACATTAACAAATTCAATCAATCCCTTGCAATTTGCTTTTTATATGATATTCCGACAGGATCACAGAGTTGAAATCTTGCTGTGCCTTTCGTTCGGTGAGGCCTCAGAGTACACCGAGTTCCAGCTCCCTTCTTAAATGTGCAGGTTTTGGCAGGTAAGAACATAAGCCTGCAGAAAGTGAAGCTGACGCCATACTGTTGTTATGAGCTTCCTCTTGGGGAGAAGGAATAAAATGGTAAATAAAATAAAGTTTTTCAAGCACTTAACATACACATTTTGGGGTGCTTGTGCTTTTCATGCTATTTTACCAACAAATATTTTACTTCACACACAGCTGCCTTACATGGATGCATCAGTTATAATAATAGCCCAGTAATATGATTATATAATCATACAGGAGGTCAGTGTGTTGCATAATGAGTATGTTCTGCTGTTAATGTTTGCCTATTTTCATTTGAGTGACATTCATGCCTTATACCTTTGCTGAGATCCTTTTGCAGATGGGCAACCTGTTGAGTGGATTATGTGACCAAAGGCCATTCAGTTCAGTCTTAAAATTGCACAATATTCAGCTTGAGACGCTGGAACATGAAAGTTGTATCTGGCTGTTCTCATAAAATGGGGGTGTAATTCCAAAGCGTGGTCTGTTTGAAGATGTAGTTATCCACAACACCCAAATCCACTGTGTTCTCTCCCAGGACTGCTTAAACAAGTGGAGACATATGCTTGTGGGGGTTCACATTTGATCTCGGGGGATTTATATTTCACCAGCACTCTCATGAACAGCACTCTCATGAAGCGAGAAGACTACAAATTCAGTGGATACATGGGTTTATACATGAAAAAACACAGAAAGTTGTTGCTCAGTTTAGACTGCAACTTCCTCTAAAGATATCTAAAACAGAAAGCATAAACGGCCTTTTTTGCTAATTACTTTTCCCAGAATCCACAAGTGTGAAGGCTGGACCTGAATACCTTATTCATAGTCCAGATAGACTGAAGCGACTGCATACACTCATATGAAAAAGAAAGCTGTTCACAGGACTTTCTGTGCTTGAGGTCCGGACTTTAACTGGGCTATTCTTTCCTGTCTTTTCTTTTTCAGACATTCTGTTGTAACCTCACCTTTTACTCTGGACCTGGTTTAATTTCGTCGATCAATAATTTTCGTCATAGTTTTGGTCAATTACTTTTTGTTTCCCAATAACTAAATAAAAACTGTTGTAAAAAGGACAAAATATGATGAAATGTATTGACATTATGAAAATAATCTGGGGAGATAATTAGGTAGGAGGTAATCTCCTTGTGCAGTCAGGTAATACACCCACATTTAATGGGAAATGGTGCAGCTAGCCCCATGCTCCCCAAAATGTCAACCCTTTGGAGGAAGAGAAGAGTAGACATATGGAGACATTTCACATTGGACGTCAAGGAAAGTAAGGCTCTTGTTGAACCACATTGAAGAACTCTCACCGGTAATAACATGAAAAACTTTCACACTTTTTTTTTTTTTTTGTCAGCTGAATCAAATCAAAGTTTTGTGATAATTAGTGGACTAAAACTAAAGGTATTTAGATGCCTGAATTATGACTTAAACAATATGATTTGAGTTCAAATGTGTCTAAAACTAAATCAAAAGTTGCTGCAAAAACTAACACTGCCCTAAACGACTTTGTTATGCAGAGGAGTTCAAGGATGACTGCAACCATGTGACCAGGTCCTGTGGCTGCAAAACAACTCCAAATCACCACCCTTCCACCGCTGTGTTTGACAGTTGACATGATGTGTTTGTTGTGTTTGGTTTTCTCCAAACACGGTGCTGGGCATTATGGCTAAATATCTCCCCTTTGGTGTTGTCTGCCCAAAGGAGATTACCCCTGAGGTTTTGTGGTTTACTCAGATACAGCATAAGCCATGCTGCCATGTTCTTTTAAGTGAGAAAAGGCTTTCTCCTGGCAACCCTTCCAACCCTAGTTTTCCTGCCATGAACTTTAACATTTAACACACTAACTGAGGCCTGTAGTGTGATTTTGCATCCACATCCACTTTTGGGAAGGAGTGTTAACAAGCACCTGAATGCTCCAGACCAGCAAACTGCCAGAACTTCTGCTTTTATAGATATGCCCACACTTGCTGATGATCAGTTCATCAAGTGGATTTGACTAGCAGCACCTGGCTGCTGCTTATCCTCTTAATTTTTAGGGAAGCTGTAAGGGTTTACTTAGTTTTTCACACAGGACTGCAAAGAGTCCTGTGAAAACCTTTTCTTTTTTTCACATGTAAAGGAAAAATCACATTACATCAGCTGTAGCTGCTAAAACACATGGACACATGTTCAGGTCTTTCTTCATTATCTTCCCTCACAATCATCCAACCATAAAAACACTGCCCCTGGTAGAAACAAGCAGAGCAGTGATGCTTTGATACAGTCGTGTTTTTACATGTCTGGCACTCAGTGCTGTTTGTGTGCATGACTGCTGCAGGCAGCCGGATGTGCATTAGGACTTTTTCTCCCTACTTAGCTCCTAACAGTTTCAGCCAGTATTTGATGGTAAATAATACACTTTTTGTTGTCTGGCCTCCAAACAGTGCACCTGTGTTTCAGTCCAGAACGATAATTATAGTTGGCTTGGGGCTTGCTTTGTTGGAAACCAAGATTAAAACAGTATGTGCTAGACTATCCTCTCCCACATGTAGATGAAAATAAAACTTGACTTGTCGATTTTTAGGTACGCACAGTTACAGCTAATGAAGTCTAACAGTTATGCAATGATTTCCACCCCTACCAGGTTTACGTTCAGTTTTTGTTGAACTGGTTTTAGAGATGTTTTGATTTCACTCTGTGGTCATTCTGGAGTTTGTGGTATTACTGACATGTGCTGCATTGTACTTGGAGGAATAGTCTTATTAGTTTCACTCTGTATTTTCCACCTGGTCGTCCAAGGTCCCAGCTGCACTGAGTCCAGGATTCTGTGGTCTGAGAGCCACTGTTGTAGTCCAAACCACATGGACCACATTACACTGCTTAATCAGTTTTGCATGGCCAAACAAAAAGAAAATAGGAATAATTAGATAAGGACAACTCTAGTGGGTTGTGTGCTTTTCAGATGTTCTTGTCAAACTCATATATACAAATATACATATACACTCTTTAATTTAGCATAATCTCCCATAATCTGTGTGTCTCATAAATAACATTCAATATTTGCACTTACTCAGCCGTATGACTATGGAAATAAAACACTACATGGAAAGTTTTTTCTTCCCCCTCAAAACCGTTGCAGATGTTCCCACAAGTGTTTTTCTTTCACTCTTCTGCCCATTCAGTTAACCCCAAACCAGCCTGATAGGGTTTAAGTTCAGGTCTTTCACCTGTTGGAGCTTACCATCTAGTTCTTTTCTTTCTGTGTTTTGAGTCACAGTCTTTCTGTAACATGAAACTCTCGATCAACCAGTCTGTCTTCCTTTTGTTGCCTGCCTTTTTCTCACCTTTTTCTGCTTTCCTACAGTACAGTATTATCGTAATAATGCAATTAGTGTAATAACAGTTTGTTACCAAACCACCTAGTTATAGACTGATGGCTTGCAAGAAATCAGAAAATTTGGGGTGCCTGCATTGCCTTTCAATGCTTAATTTTCAGAACAAAAGCTGTATGTTTAACAAGTTCCTAATCTCCAAAAAAGCCAGTTTTCTGTGAAGTTCATATGATTTTGGATGATGACGTTTAATTGCTTAAGCTTTGGAGGTTTACATCTTATCTTTGTATCATATCAAATTCACTTGACTTGAACTGCTGCAGTTAATTAAAAACTGGAAAACTGGGTGTCGGAAACTAGCGATTAAGGAGTACCCTGCTGCCGCAGTCACCTGTCATAAATCTGTCACATGGTATTTACAGACACGCCTGTTCAGCCTAATTTTGTCACTATTACGTAAGATGACAACTCAGGCTTAAGGCATTTTCCTCCTTGGGAGAATCCTTCCTCTCTGGATGGAGATCACGACCACACACGTGTTTGAGGGTTTTTTATGTATTTTACTTTTTAATGCTGGAGTGGTTGTAAAAAATGTAATCAAACCATCAAATGCTATTAAAGGAATAGTTTGACATTTAGGGAAAATGACTATTCAATCATTTGGAGATACACAGAGATGATTGATAACACTCCTATGCCTGTGCTGGAAATAAGACAAGGCAAAAGAAGATCTGTCATTCAGTGTGACAGCAGCTACTTTGCTGGAAGAAGAAACTTCCTGAAGTTTCCATTTGTTGCCTGTCAACTAGTCCTGGCCAAGAGACAGGTCACGTGACCCCTTATGCAAACTCAAATTTTGTCATTTTGTCATTATTTGGCACATGGGAACTCTGGACAATGTCAGGAAAACAACTTGGGACATAGCTTGAGATTGCCTCAGACACTACTGTGTTTGGTTTAGCGTGTTTGGCAGGTGAACTATCTGGATAGAGAGAGCAGAGTGCAGAGAGCAGAGCAAAGGCCATGGATACACGGGACTGATACCTGCAGCTGCTCTCACACGGGCACAGACTGACCCAATCGAACGTTGCACAGACTTTGCACAAGCGAGCTGGCAGGTCAAAGATTGTTTTGTGTCTAGTCCAGCTATGTCTATCCATTTGTGTTGTCACATTCTCAAAATCAACAAAAGTTCAGGGCTGCGGTGTGAAAACAGTTTGTGTTTCTGCAGTTGCTAAATGTCTTTTTTTAACCTTTTGATAGAATCGATCTGCTCCCTCCTGTTTCTAGTTTGTGTAGCTCCTGGTGGCATCTTCATCTTTACTACACGTTTTTCCAAAAATGTCAAATTATTTCTTGAAAATTTAAAAGAAATTTATATTTAATGTGTGTCATATAAAAGGTATAACAAAGTGAAATTAAATACAAATCATACAAAACATCACAGTAGAGTCATTACACAGTAAGTTACAGGAATGCTCCTTTATGGTCCCAGTTAGTGTGGATGTGAGCCGCTACCATCAGGAATTCTGCAGGACCTTCTGCAGTGTCCTCCTCATTGGTACCCTCTCCTCAGGCTTGCTGTCAGGGATCAAGTCAGCGCTCCTCTCAGCAGTCAGTTGAAGGGCTGGCTTCATCTCCTTACAGTGCTGCAGCCCTGCCTGAGTGATATTCCTACAAAAGTCCACCTTCACCTCCTCCAGATTGTCTCCGTGAGCCACCACGCCCTCCAGGCTGCAGTCAGTAATGCGGACGCAGTTCTCTAGGTGGAGGTAGCGTAGCTTCCTGCAGCACTGCAGCACAGAAATCACATCCCGGTCAGTGATGTGTCCACAGCCAGATATGGTTAGCGACAGCAAGTTGGGGCACCTGTGGTAGAGACATCCGTAAGACATGTCGCTTAACTGAGGCAGGTTTTCACTTTTCACACATAGAGTACAAAACCTGTACTGTGTCATCTTTACTCATAATGCCTTGGGATAAATATATACTGCGAGATGGACACATGATGTGTTTAATGACAGAGCTGTTAAATACCTAGACCTTCTGTGTACACCGAGTCCCACTGGGCCATGTGTGCTTCCTTTCTTTAAAAAGCTTTTGTGAGTAAGTGAAGAAAAAAGAGCCGACAACAATTTTAATTAGAAAACCGCTTCTGAAAACAAAATGTCAAGTGTTTCTGTGAAATGCATGCACTGCTGGATTGTCATTCAGTGCACTGCAACCTAGCGGCAGGCCAGAGCTGGTAGACAGGCACCGGGATGGCAAGGGATAGTGAGTGTCATTCATGTTGACAGATGCAGATTACATAAAGACTTACATAATCTTACCACTTCACCACATGTGAGCCCGACATATTCCAGCTGCCTGCGAGTGTTGAGGGCAGTGCCCCAGTAACCTCTGAGCATGCAGTCGATCCATGTGCCCTGCTGCATTGTTGCATGGGCTCAGAGTGAGACTTTAGCAGAGCATGTGATCGGACGCTATTGACATTAACAAAATATTGAGGAAGTCGGGCAGTGCACTAAAAAGAAACAGTTCCATTTAGAGACTCATTTGTCTTTTTTAATGACATAGGATAGGAAGTGGATAGAAGCAAGAGATAAGAGGAGTAGTATTTTTTTAAACCCATTACATAATCCACCCTCTCATGGAACTTCCACTGTGCGCAGACTCTTTTGTGTGTTGTTCCAATATGTACATACCCACTTATCTGAATCTGTCTTGCACACACACATAGAATATGTGCACTTACATACATACAGGCATTTAGTTGTTGGCGCATTAAGGCACCGCCTCATAGCACCTTGTTTTTTTAAGTGGAAAATAATTTCTTTTTAATGGGTTTCTTTGTTTGTTCCATCTGTAAGCTAGTTTTCAAATTCATTCCCATAATATTTCATATGTTCGCCAACTGTAGGAACGTAGCAGCTGAATGAAAAAAAAAAAAAGAAAAGCAAAAACCTTGATCTTTTCAAAGTAGCGAGGGCAAATATAAGTGCTTCCACCTAGCAGTGTGTGCCTAAAATGTTCAGAATTTTTTTTATGCCTTTAATTTATGTTTGAGACATGATGTAGTTCCCATTGAAAGAAACAGCAGCAAGAGCAGACTGGTCTATGTTGAGCACAAGCAGAACACCACACCACCAACCTGTAATCATGCCTGTAATGAGCCGTTTGGTTTCCTAACGGTTAATTTGTCTGGTCAAATTATCCAGTGAGCTCTAAAAGGAACTGAGACGTAGTGTACATTTACTGTTCGTGTCCTTCAGTCGTTTGAGGGGAAAGGTTTGCGTCAAAAAAAGCCTAAAACATTGCTGGAACCTTCTATTTTCTAGATTTAGTTGTAAATATTTTCCAAAGCAGCAGTCAGATAAATCTCTTAAGCACTTCATAAGCAAAAGTCACGCATGCTCTCGTTATATAAGAGAAAGCATCAGTTTATCCAAATGGTGCACAGTAAAGATCGGAGTAAAACTACTCAGAAATGTTTAACCAGTCTCATGCCAAAGCTTCTTGTGCCACCCACTGCGCAGCCCACACTATACTGCAAATCAGGCATGTTAATTAATCTTGTATAATTCTAATACTGTGACCTTAAGAAAATTGATTTACTGTAGTTTTCTGGCTCTGCAGAGTATTACACTGAAAGTACACTGCAAAAGAGGCCCAAAGACATGCTATGTTTTATAGTTTTTTCCATGTAGATAAAAAAAGAGACTATAGACACGAGGTTGGCGTCAGAGTTTGCGTGGAGTCTTATCCAGGAAGAGGCAGGCACAGACAGAGCACATGTTCATTCCTCTGACGGCAACAAAGAGCCAATTGTAGGCTCCACCTGCCTGCATAAATCTCCACTATGCAGCTGACTGGGAGGGTCTGGAGCCAAGTCACTCTTTATCACCCCCACAGCCTCTGTGTTCCCTCCCACTTTGTCACGTGCGCTTCCTTTCTTCTCACAATTTGGGAGGGTTTATCAGTATGCAGAGAGTGTGCCTTAAGGACACAGAGATGCAAGCCTCAGACGAAGTGGGTGGTTCTAAACTCTGACTCATCTCACAGCTCTCACATCACAAATCTCAAATTTCACAATACAGGAAGTCCTCACAGGGTTGTACACACGCCACTGAGACTGCCCCTTTTCCCTTCCTCTTGTCCCGGCCAGCTGTGGTGGCCAAGCTCCCTCACATCGACTGTTATTACTGGCTGCCTTGAAGAAATTATCCAGAGACCTCATTACGCCTCTCCGGGACGATTCCTGCCTGGACCCGGCCACGCACACAAGGCCAAAAGCCAAAACGGCTACTTTTCAGCGACCTATCAAGTCCAACTGTCACGTCATTCATTAAATATAATTTGATATGTGACCACAGTTATGTTAGTTAATAGAATCAGTCTTGTGTCCCACAGATGTGTCATTTTTCTGTCTCCACAGCCAGATGCGGATACGCCATCTGTTTCTAATGATCATGTTCCATGCTGCCTGCAGCTAAACATGGCAGTTAGACTGAGCGACGTGCCTTTAAATGAAAACCATTTGGTTCCCTGATGTGGGTGTAAATGACCCTGAAAGCAACATCCCCTCCCCCAAATTGTGTGAGCATCCTCAAGACATAAAGAGAGACGCAATTTGTTCTCGTGCCAGTGTCAAGATGAACACAAGCTGCACAGGCTGTGCCAATGTCATGTTAATTCTACTCTACTTTTAAGGTGTTTAAAAGTCAGTGCTTGAGGTATTATTACAGGATATTACAGTGTCCTCTCTCCTCTTTTGTCAGTTGTCATTCTGATCACACAACACAGCAGGGGAGAGTCACACACAAACACTCACATATAGCAGACATGGGCCAGGAACGTGCTGACCAGGCTTTCGTGTTTACTGCAGATGTTCTTCTGAAATGAGCTCTTCAACCAGTCCTCGATGTTGCACACTTGCAGGACCATGCTGGAGTACCAACTAATAGTTAAGTAACGCAACGAGGGTCCCAGCACAAAGTTGTCCTTCCTGAGCTGACAAGGGGAGCTGAAGTGGAGTAGATTCCAGAGACAGGGGTCCAGGAAGACCTCACGCAGCTGATGACAGGTGAGGGACAAACTCCTCCGGCTGTCCTTGTCCAGGAAGGAGAAAAGGTGAAGGAGACACTCACGGTTGAGCTGAATGAGATGCATGGTGTGTTGTCCTGAGACATAGAGATAGGCTTCGTCCCTGGGGCAGTGGTAGGCCTGCTGGTAAGCAGCAACAATGAGCCCACAGCCCGTATTGTGTGGCCTAGATACATGATGCCCCCTCAGGCACACCACACAGGCCTGCACATATAAGGCCGTAGAGCACAGGCTATTTTGGGAAGACAACTGCTGTGCAGTCAAAGATGGAAGTGTTTGAGCCATACGCTCCCTTTCCATCTGTCATGGCTCTCAACAGGCAGCAAGCGCTGGATTCAGCCAGATGTTTACACTGTCCTGGCCTAGTTCTCAGATACACACTAAGAGACATAAAAAAAGAGAAACACCTTCACTGGGTAGTGCAGAAACACCTGTGCAACAACTACGGTTAGGGGTCAAGTTGGAGGGAAAAAACAAACCTAAAACACCTTAAGAATTATGAAAAAATTCTGTGATACTTTTAAAAACAGAGGTAGTGAAAAATAATGGGATGATATATCAGTGTCAAATTTTTACATTAAATGATTCTTTGCGAAATTTACCAATGTTTAAAAAAAGTCTGTATTTAATGTACTTAAAGGGATCTGCATTCCCTGCATTGTGATCAAGACCATCAGAGAGCCACATAACGTGGAAAACGCTTCATGTGAGTGAAAGTCACGAGCCGTACGCAGGACTTTGCCTCAAGGAACAGACAGTACTACAACTCAGAGTGTGTTTGTTCAGTCGGCTCGCAGAGGACGTACCGAGTTGGCAAAAGGCAAAATACCATTCTGCCCATGTCATCACTCCACACTTCCTTGCCAGCTTTTTCTACGTCACTCTTTATCGGCGATCTCTATAAAAAAGCAGGACACTGGGAAATTCCACTGCTGGAAGGCGGATCACATTCTGTACTCTGCGTCACCGTGTCACGACGCCCCTTACAAGATCTCCAACGTTGTTTTTTCCACATTTGTGATATAATCAAAAAATGTGAAAAAACAAAACAAGGGGGGCACTTGTATCACTGATGGGGACAGAATAACAAACCACAGCCACCTGTGTGCAGGCGATGAAGAGCAGCTGCTCCTCAGCATACAGGAGTGCCTGTTCCTGCCAGAGTGAGACGGCTCACTGGGTGGCACGTGTGCCGCGGGGAGGGTGACTCTGCGAGTGTGTGCGTGTGTTTGTGTGGGGAAGACAACAGAAAGGCTCTCATTTTAGAAGTCCTACTTGGGTCATATCAAAGCCAGCTAATCATTACAAAGCATAATAAGGGTGTTGAGACAGTTGTATACTGGAAATACACATGAAATATATTTTAGTATGCATGTGTCTACTGTACACACACACACACACACACAAAAGGAAAAAAACTGTTCCTAACATATGCATCAATAAATAGTTTGATGACGTTTAATTTGCATAACGTACATGAACCTGTTTAGAAAATAGATTCGCAGTATAAGCTTAAAAATAGAGGCTAGTGTAGAAACATTAGTGATGCAGTTGTTTAATTCCTCCAGAGCTGCTCGCTAGGTTAATATCCCTACTCCTGACTAATAAACAGATTTCTATACATGTTTTTCTTCAATATTCACTCCTGCAAAATCTTAACTTGGAACTACACTTTATTAGTTTTGGTCTTACCATCTTTCCTTGTGACAGTGCAGTAACCACCACCTAACGTGAACCGTGGCGTCTTGTTTGCCTTTTACTGCAGCGGGTCGGCCGGTTGCCGTCAATGATAAAAACAGCCCAACACAAACATCTTAATAAAATGTTCTCCATTGTATTCTGTCATGTTCATGTTGCCTGGTACACATTTGAAGAGAATTTCACTTCAGGTCCCCGTGTATGGCCATTTCAAATCAACATAAAATGTTACATGATACTCCAGCATCAGTACAGGCAAACTTTTTGAGAATGATCACTTCTTTTTACATTGGTTCTGGTCAAGAAGTTAAAACAACTTTCTAAAGCCCTAATGAGCACCAGTCAGTCATTGCATTCTAAATCTTAAAATATCCTCTAATGACTGGAAAACAGAACTACTGGGCTCTTAAGGTGAAAAATATGACATCTGAAACTTTAAAAACAATAGAAATGCCAAATATTACACAGTGTTCTTGACAATGAATCTCTTCAGTCTAGGCTAAACATTGGACCAACTGAGGTTTTCCAAGGCTAAAGCTTCATTACGTTAAACTTTAAACGATCACCTTTGGAATCTATTGGATATGGAGAAGTCTACCTCGGTATGAGGGCACATCATCGAGAGAACACATGCAAAAAGTCCCACTAAACAAATTAAGCAGCAAGTTAAAACATGACGCTTTCAAACAAATCATAACACAAGAGTGAAAATGTGAATGTTATGTGAAAATTATAATCAAGCACGGTGACAAATGTGATTGAGGTGAAGTCGAAACAAAAGTCACGAGCTGGTCTGAGGCAGTGAAATCTCAAAGAATTATTTATTGTGCAACAGTTTGTAGAGCTTGGTGAGATTCTTCTGTTGCAGCCTTGTCTGAGGTATCTGCATCTGCTGCAGCTTTCACTGATACTGTGTCACCCTCAGCCAGTGTAGCCATGTCTTTGTTCACATCTACCTCCTCTTTCTCGCCCGCGACATCCCCGTGTGACGATGCTGCGTCCGCAAAATCCATATCTGTAGCTACTGTATTGGCTACGACTGTGTCCTGAGAAACTATTTCTGGAGAAACACTGTCCACAGCTGCAGCGTCCATGGCAGGCTTATTCGTGGCTGTGCTGTTTGATGCGCTTGTGTCAGAGGGCACCTGACCAGTCCTCTCTACGTAGAAGAGGATGTAGGCTTTGGCCTTCCTCACTGTATCCTCATTGGTCAGAGTCACTGTGCTGTCGTTGAAGTGGTACCAGTGACCCTCATGGCTGCCGTACGCTGTATAATGCCCCGACCCAACCCTGTGAACACAAACACACGTCATATTCTGCTGCCTGCTTTCATGTAAGACTTCATCTATCGTTGCTGAAGCAAGAGGGGAGAATTCAGCTCGACAATATAGCAGCAGTGCAACACTGCCACCTAGAGGCCAAAGACAAAAGCACTTTGATTCTGTTTGAATCTAAATGTGTTTTCAAGGACTTGCAGCCTAATGCCTTTTAGCAGCTACATGAATTTTTAAACTGCAGCTTTCACAAAGCGGATGTGATCCGGCTATACAGTAACTCAAAGCTGGCAGATAATAATGCACAGATCCATAGCCCAGTCTTGATTGCATGTTAGGATTCAATTCCTTATTCTTCTACAACACAAAAAATACACTCCTACAAAAAAAAAAAAAAAAAAAAAAAAAAACATGGATCAAGCTGGCCCTTTTATCCAGAGGAAATAATTAGTCATCAAGTTAATTCAGTTATTAATTATAGCTTTGATTCATGACCTCTAAACATGGATGCTTCTTGACTAAGAAAGCTGTGTAATTACCGCATTTTACGCCATCTAACAAATCAGGAAAGGAAGACTCAACAATGTTAAACTACTCACCCAGATCCATGATGCACCACGACAGCAACAAGGTCATACAGGCAGCTCCCTGGTAACGACTTCTCTGGCTGCAAACACAACAGAGCAAAAGGAAAATGCCGTGGAAATGCCCTTAACACCTGGAAGTGGATACAAGCCACAAACTGGCAGACAGATAATAATCAAAACAGTTTACACTCCTTCAGTTATGAGTAGAGATGTACGCGATTAATGGACTACATGTTTAAACGCTGCTGCACTATCTAGTCCAGGGGTGGGCAATCTCAGTCCACGAGGGCCGGTGTCCCTGCAGGTTTTAGATCTCACCTTGGGTCAACACACCTGAATCACATGATTAGTTCGTTACCAGGCCTCTGGAGAACTTCAGGACATGTTGAGGAGCTAATTTAGCCATTTAAATCAGCTGTGTTGGCTCAAGGACACATCTAAAACCTGCAGGGACACCGGCCCTCGTGGACTGAGAATGCCCACCCCTGATCTAGTCAGTACCAGAATTACGAGTCAGTTAAGCCTGTTTTTCTTATTTTATTCATGTACAATGGCAGTTACTGGTTGAGCTGGGATACAGGGACACTGACCACTTCCAGTTCACCACACTTTCGATGGCAGTTGAACAGATTAAAGCAAGTAACAACCATGGTAACAAGGCTGTTTTGCAGTATTTTGATGTTTTAAAAAACAAACAAACAAAAAATAGAACAAAGCAGTTGTATATCAGCTTCGCCGGAATAAACTGGATTAGAGCCAAGCAGTGGAGGCCAGGTGTGACCACATTCTTCATGTGGAAGCTCCCAGAAAAGAAGGTCACTGCTGCTAGCACTGCTGAACTCACAGAGCCAAAACAATCTCACTCAGTGTGTGTTTGCAATGGTTTAAGATGTGTCACACTTTTAGTGAGGATTAAAACATGATTTTATTAACAAGGAAAATTATTGTTTTCATAGACAAAATTATTTCTATGAAAAATGCTAAAATTTCTCCATTTAAATTCTGTTCACTTTTTAATGTTTTCCGAGGATTTTCTGTCGTTTTGACTAGATCAGTTTTTCCTGTTATTTAGCAAATTAGCTGCCAACATCCCGAGCTCTCACTCATTACTTGTATTTGTGTACATGTGTTGTTTGACCTTCTGTGTGAAGAACAATGTACAAGACTATTTTTATCTGTTGACAGAGCAAAAGGAGCAGATCTGCAACTGAGCTCTTGGACTGAAAAAAAAAAGCCACACAAACATTAAAAATTTATGTTTGCTAATAATTTTAAAGTACAAACCCAATTCCAAAATAATGTAAAAACAAAAAAGAAAAAAAAGAAAGTTTTACTACTGTTTACGTTCAACTCCATCTTGGATTGCTAACTCAGGGTTGGTGGGCTCTGCCGACTTTCCTAATGAGAAATAAAAGCCGAGTGGGCATTCCACATCAAATTCCATATGGGAACTCAGAAATCCTGAATTCTGGCTTATTCACGAATGCCCCATTAAAAGAACAGCCAGAGAAGCAATTAGCAACTTATCCAGTTAATTGGCAACAGATGATTGGGTATAAAAAGAGCATCTTAGAGTGACAGAATTTCTCAGAAGTAGACAGAGGTTCACCAATCCACAAAAAATGGCATCTAAAAAAAAATGTGTAACAACTCTTTATCTGCAGTACATAATAATGAAAGGATTCACAGAATTTGGAGACAAAGGGACAAAGCTTAAAATCCATATTGGATGTGGTGATCTTCACTCAGTCAGCAATGCATTAAAAACAGACATGATTCTGTCATGGAAAACTCCATCATACAGAGAAGCAGCCATATGTGACTTTGATCAAGAAACCTTGCAGTTTTCTCTGAGCCAAAGCTCATTTAAAATGGACCGAGGTAAAGTGTCTGCGTTCAGACAAATCGAAATTTGAAATCCTTTTTGACAGTATGGGAGTGCACGATCTTTTTCAAGGTTGGCCTTGCATATTTCAGCAAAACAATGCTAAACTTTATATGTAACCCTGTCTCTGCTCCTTTGAGACATGTTGCTGCATATAAAATATATAAAATTAGCTTATATATTGCTTAAAAAGGTACATTTTCTCAGTTTAAACACTGGATGTGTTTTCTATGTTCAATTATGAATCAAATATGGATTTATGAGACATTGGCATTTTACAGTGTCCCAACTACTTAGGAATTGTGGTTGTATGTTAGGAGAAGCTCTCGTATTATAACAAAAAACTGACATACTTATTGCACAGCGGTCAGAAAAGCGATTTGCTGTAGAATAGCACCCCCTGAAGCTCTGGAGCATTCAGACAAACAAGATTAATACTTGTCACAAGTACTCTGAATTCCAGACCTTACATAAAGATATAATCAAAAGCAGTTTATGCCCAGTATAAAACTGTTTGCACTCTGAAATGAAATGAAACAGACACTCCATGTCCCCGA
Organism: Perissodus microlepis; assembly: GCF_051167445.1. Taxonomy (NCBI): domain Eukaryota; kingdom Metazoa; phylum Chordata; class Actinopteri; order Cichliformes; family Cichlidae; genus Perissodus; species Perissodus microlepis. Next base: position 12,621,615 of record NC_140467.1, read on the forward strand.
ATCAGACATAGGTGTGAATCAGCCATCACAGCATCTTGCAAAGTTGTGAACACAAGCACGGACCTCCTACGTAACCAGCTGGAGATCTATCAGAAAGTCACAAATGCAGGTGGTAACCACTGATCCAATAATGAAAAATGCATTCGCTACAGATGGTAGTTTAACAACCCAGGTCTGTGCACTACTGTTAATAATTTAGCATATTTCTTTAATACTTTATTATCAATCAGAGCACTCGTGTACATTTTAGGACACCAGCCTCATCAACCAATCACAATCAGTGTCACTGCCAACAACCACAATGTGTTTTTACCATTGTGTTGATATAAATTCTTATTTAGATGAATGTGTGATACTTTTTTTAAATGTATTTTTTTTTTAAAGTAACAAAACTATAATGCTTCATTACAAAAAATTCAAACTAGCATAAGTAAACTACGTTCCTGTTGTGATCTTTCCTACCACACTGACTTGAATACCAACAAATTTCCACAATGGTAATTTCTGTGAACTTGTTTTTCTGTCGTAAGAACAGAAAAATGGAAAAAGATGATCATCACTGGCTGTACAAGTGTTTACTGATACAGCACTGTGAGCTTTTTAGCAAATTTCTGCAAACATTTACTGCAGTTTTTATGAATTTTAGCTGGTGTGTTTTCTCACCAACCTACTCTGGCCTTTGTATTATCTGCCATTAAAAGCACATCTTACACTTTCCTGATTAAACTGCAGATCAGCATTTGATCTGCCTCTTAAATGTAGCTGTTGTGGAAAAACAAAGAAAATAAAAAGTCTGTCAGTGTTGGGCTCACCTCAAGTAAGTAGCCTCTCATGTCCAGACCTTTCAGTGGAAATTCTACATAGGTATCCACCTTGTTTCTCAAAAAGGCAGTCCAGTGGAACCGTTTTAGGTGCAGGCACAAAACCTATGAGTAGAAACAAAAGTGCAATTTATTTAAGAAGTAAAAGCAAACATATGTTTTTATAGTTTCATAGTAGATACAGGGAAGTGTATATTAAAATATATATATATATATATAAAAAAAAACCTTTGGCAGCTTCTGGATCCAAAACTTCTTGGTTGATTTCTGTCTCTTTTTACACTTATGGCAGTAGTACAGCTCTGTGTCATCGAGTTCTTCCAGGTCGGTGAAGCTATGTAAGCAGTCTTAAAGAAAAACAAAAACGAATACACACAAAAAAATTAAGAAGCTCTGAAGAATTTTAGTGTCACAAACTTTGAAACTAGGTCTATAAAAGATCATTTTTGACTACAAGAAACTTACCACGTAGAGTGCATGTTGGCACTGGCTCTTGGTCCTTATTTCTCTTTTGTCTGAACTGACTGGGAATGTCCAAAGACAGATCTGAGTAAAAAACACACAAGGGGAAAAACATGAAATGTCACGCACCATCAGGCTATATCAAGTTTAACTCTATAACTCTATAATAAATGGGTTTTCATTCATTTATTTGCTTTATGATGTAGAGCAACAATAAAAAGATTTGCTACAGAAACCCAAATTTATTTTTGTGTTATCTTGCCAAACACTGACACATGAACTTTGCTGTCTGGGACAACAAAAGCCGCTCAGTGTGTGGTTTCACTGACAAAGGTTTATGTCTTACCAAGAAATGGATCAAACTTTCGAGATTCTGTCCCACAAATTAGGCAGTTGACTTCATTCTGAAGTATACCACCAAAAATGGATGTCACAACACTGGCGGTCCCATTTCTGTAAAGAATAAAAAAAAACATGCAGTAGCTTTTACATTCAAGTTCTAGTGGCTTACTGCTAAACACGGTCATGCCGATAGTATGTTGTTACAACTAGTCTGTTTTAACTGGAAAAAAGTAGGAAATATTAACTATATGCAAAAAAATTCAGGATCCCGCTGAGACAACAAAAGCAAAATCAGTGTATGGTTAGAAGGACTCACGTGCAGCATTTGCCATCTGTACTAGAGAGTCTGACTCCATCCTGAGGTGAGACTGGCTGAGACGCCCCGTTACGGCTGTACTGTAGCTCCCTGTGGAGGTGGTCCAGTAAGTAACGCATGAATTCATGGGCATCCTGCTGCTGATAACCTCTGCACACACAAACACAGCTTTAAATTGCATTCATGCAATGACTCACAATGGTTTACTGCAGTTTTTTGATACACAATGCACCTTTGTTAGTAGTGTGACTAAAAACGGTAACACTTCGGAACAACAACAGAAGTGAAACGGAAACAGTTTCCTGCTCTGCATTAGCAGCTTAACTTATAGAAAACAGTTTTTACAATGTGGGTGTACCTGAAACTTGGCATGATTTTCCATATGGCATAAAACAAGGAGTCTGGACTGAAGGCGGTCTGGTTCCCTTGCCATAGGGAACAGAGAGTTTTCCTGAATTCCTCCACCAAAGATCTGTTCAACATAAAGCAACTTTAATTTAGACTTAACCGAAATAATTTTCTGGATTTTTAAATTATACCTGATTTTTTCTTCTTCATTTGCCTACCTATCTTTTCCTTTTCAGCAAAAACATTAGAACTGGATGCCTTACAGAACCACTCACAACTAACAATGTTGCCAATTTTACTTGCTGAAATTAACGTTAATTATTGCCCATAAATCGTCCCTCCTTCAGAAGAGGACCTTACACACTGTTGTCCCCTTGGCTGCGGGTGTGGTACATCCTCCTTCCTGCCGTCTTACCACTGCGTAGAGCCACAGCAGGCAACTCCTTGAAATAGCAGCTGAACTGCTCGATGTTGCTGTCAAAGAAACAAATTTTGCCATCAGTCGTCTCAAACGTAACATCAGCAGACAGCCGACAGGTCACGAATTAAAGGAAAGAGCAGGAGAGTGTCAAAATAAAATGCTGGACGATTAAACGCTGGGAGAACAGGTTCAAAGCACCTTCGCATTGATTCTTAAAGTCTCTAAACCTTTAGTTGAAATAGCAATGTCCCAGTATGCCCCATGAACTGAAGCAGCGTTATCCTGAAAATATGGAAATGCTTCACTGTAGGATAAAAAGGCAATCACTCACAATGTCTATCTATTGATCTGCAGTCACATTTTCCTCAGAGGAGACAAGTGGGCCCAAAACATGCTAGTAAAAATACCCCCAGTATAACACACCTACCAGATCACCTCACTATAGGGGTCGAGGATCTAAGTTCCAAATACACTATGTGCACAAACGTATTGGGTGACAACATCTGCAGGAGCTTCTGTATCTATTTGCAGATACAGTATAACAGGCTTTTGACAATTTTGCCTGTTCATCCAGAAGAGCCTTTGTGAGGTTAGACACTAATGTTTAACAAGAGGGCCTGGCTCGCAATCTAAACTCTAATTCATCCCAAAGTTATTCAATAGGGTTGAGGTCGGGCTCTGCGAGACAGTCGAGCTCCCTTCTCTAAAGGTTCCCACACAGTTGGATACGTTTTTCACAAATGTTGGTAAAGGAAGAGTGCATGGATAGGTGCTTGATTTTATACAGCTATGTTAAAGGGTCTGAATTCACTGATTAAGAGGTGTGGCTCAAAGTTACATACAATGTATGTACATGCTTTCAAACAAAGTTAACTTCATATTTGAAGGGATGATGCTGGAACCAAACATACATCCAACCTTTGGACTTTTAAAGCAAGAGTAAGTGTGGAAAACCTGAAAAACACATGCTGTGGCCCACACAAGGTTTTAACCTTTGTTTTCATGTTTGTTGGCAACCATGAATGAAAAAAACTACAGCTGAAACTGTCCTAATACATCTAATTATTTATTCACTGACTTTAAAGAGGCAGCAGAAGTTGCCAGGTGATGACAACCTGACAAAATAAAATTCAAAGCAACAAATTTGCTTATTCGTGACATTTTTTAGATGTTCAAATTACTAATCAATATATTGAAAATGAAAAAAAAAAAAAAAAAGATATTTTGCAAGAATACTAGCTTCGTTGTCTGTAAATGTGGAACCCCACTGCTCTAATCCTTTAGCATTGTGACTAAATGTGTATTATCTGGGAAACCTGGCCTTTGACTGTGTCTTGTTTCCAAGCAGCCTCTGTAATCCCCCTAACTGTGCCCCAGACTATATTAATAAAGGATGACTGCTCGTGGGGCCCTGGCTCTACAGGGGCAGAGCCACTGAATCGTGCCACAGACTCGGTTCACCACCCACATACCTCGTCCTCAGTGCACTTACCTGAGGGACTGCAGAATGGCATTCATGAAGCATGTGTTTCCAAGGTTGCGCAGGCCTGTAGCACCTAGAGCCACGCCATCCTGAGAGAGACGAGTATATGTGCATGTTTAAAGCCATATGGAAAAATTCTGCTTTAAGCTAACATTTAAAGTCAGTTGGCGTACAGCTCTATAAAGACGCTGTGACTCATTTAATTGAAGCCCTGCACCACAGTGTAAAAAATAGTCTTGTAAAAGTTTTATGAGTGGTGCAGTCTTTTGTGCTGGGAGTGTGATTCTAAAGTAGCTGCTATCTTTACTTCTTTTTTCAAGGCAGCAAACATTTGCCTTGAACTATTACTTACACTGTCTTTTAACAGCTTGCCATCTCCTGCTGGGCTGTCCTGAAGTTTCCTTTTCCTCTGTCGCTCACCCATTAGTGCTGAACTGTAAGCAGAAAAGATTACTTGCGTCACCCGGATAAAGCAGATTACTTTGGTGCATGTCTTAACTTGCCTAGCATACTCTTAGAGTAGGGCTGCAGGTATCAATTATTTTAGTAATCAAGTAATCTATCGATACTGAAATATTTAAGTTGAACTGTTTTACAAAATCTCTAATAAAAAAACAAACTAAACTCTCTGATTGTACAAACATGCCATATTGAATTACATTTTTAACTAAACATTTTCTTTAATGCAGAACTATAGAAATAATCTCAAGTAGAGTCAAAGGTCAAACTTGAATAAAACAAGATGTATATGCAAACTTGTCCAAAATAAGGACAATGTTGGATAATACCTCCCACCCACTGCATGATATGCTGGTCAGTCACAGGAGCATGTTCAGTGAAAGACAGAGTACCAAAAAGCACCACTGAACGACACAGGAAATCATTCCTGCCTGTGGCCATCTCCCTGTACAACTCATCCACTTAACACACTGTATACTGCAATAGCTACACCCTTTTTGCACATGCTCTCCTCTTATTCAGCTATTTATCAATAGTGACTTATATGTATATAAGTCATGTATATATTGTGTCTATTTCTTACTCAGTGTATTGTCTTTGTTACCGTTTATACTGGAGCACTGTAACCAAAATAATTTCCCCTAGGGATCAATAAAGTATTCTGATTCTGAAACTAAACTAAGGCATAAAAACTTACCTTTACTGTATTCTTGGAAGGCTCTTCCTGTGTTTATGTTTTAGTGTTGTTGAAACAGACGTTTTGTAGACATTAATTAATACTGATAATAATTCAGTGTCCAGCTTAACAGCCACCAGGACAATGACTCAGAATGTACTGGCCCATGTACATTTGTCATTGTATTGTTTAAAAAAAGCTATTTAATTAATACAATATTTTATATTACTTCAATTTCAATCTGAACAGTGTTACAAAAGCCTTGAAATTATTATAGTTTACTACACTCCATCCCCCCCTTTAGACTCATCCCTGTTTGCTGCAGGTTTCGCTTCAATGTAAAATAGGACAGCTGCCATCAGCCTTCAGTAAGCTGTATAATTTCAACATGGTGTTAGACTAAGTTAACAGTTCATCTGCAGATTTTAATACAACTTCTGGAGGTTTACTGCAGATTTTTGCGCCGTGTAAAACAAATGGCGGTGGATGGAGCAGCTACAAAGTTCGTATGAGTTTGTTGATCAGGTGCTTTGATGACGACCTCCTGCTAGCTGTTTCCCAGTAAGGATTTTATTGGTGATCACTGTTCCTATGATCACTGTTCCTGTGTTTTCTTTCACTCAGTCTGAGCTCAGCGTGGCTCCACCTCTGTATACAAACTCTGGCTACGCGTTTAATTATGTCAGTATCATCATCACTGCTGCTGTTGTGTTTTTGTTCAAAATTGGGAGCTGCGTGGACTTAATGTTGTCAAACTTTCTATTCATATGCTGGTCCTTAATATGTTTGAATTTCTGTTTTTCGTGACAAATGCAGGTGAAAAACTTGTATTTACATCATTTAACACAACGGTGTGTGTGTGTGTGTGTGTTAAATGAACCATTGAAGCAAAGAATTTGCATTGACAATTTTTATAATCGAACTACTCGATGAATCATTGCAGCCCTACTCTTGAGATATCAAAACAAATTGTCCTTTTTAAACAGTAAAAGGCAACCATGACAGTAAAATGAGGAACATATTGTTTAATACTTACTTTTCTAAACTCTGAAGATGTTCCCGCAACTTCTGCACTTGCCCAAGTTTGGTGTCGTTCACAACAAATTCATCACATCTGTAACTATTAAATACACATTAACAACAAAATATTATTATTACAAATATACTAATATTGTTACATCTTTCTCCGGTAGCACAGAAATGTGGAAGAAATTATTACAATCGATACAGATTTTAATAAAGTTGGATTATTTTATTTTATTTTTTAAAATGACAACACAATCCTCTCACTGGTAAGAGATGAGTCAGACTGTAGTCAGAGAGAACACTTACCAAAACACACTGTAGCTGCTGCAGTCCATGCAAACAGAATGATGGATTTTCTCTTTTTCATGTTTCTCACCCTTCCTTTGACTAACACAAAGGACTTGATTCTCTTCAAAGTGTTTCTTTGCATGCCCATTGACATATCTATGAGGAAAGAGACAGCTTTATAAACACACATCTGGAATTTCCTTGAAATGACTCAATAGTTATGCTCAAAAATGTATTTATTTTTGGTTAAAAGGTTTTACGCAATTACGCAAGGGGAATGTTTTAAAATCAGAAGTGTTTTTTCCCCTCCCAGAAGTTTAACAAGTGTTTGTTGTGTTATAAAGCTTACAAATGTGAATTGAATTCTGGAAACACATTTTTTGTTTAAAAAAAAAAAAAAAGTTTGGCAGAATATTTTTTACGTTTTATTAAACAGAATAAGCACAGGCTAGGGCCAGTATGATCGATCATATTAAAATCATAACTGAGGGTTTTTCACAGTCATCTCAGTGACCAACGGCTGCAGTCTACACCGCTTTATTTAGTGTGTCCTTCAGTGACTGAATGATTGAAGTTGTTTGTCCCAAAGTCAATAGCTTCCTTAATAAAATTACTAAGAGAGCGGTTTAGCGGACAAAGCAAAACCCAAACTCACCGTCCACAATGAACCATCAGACAGGTAAGGCAAATCCATGGACTTTTATTAGACCTGCAAACTGAACATAAAAGATGATTCCGTTTAATGAACTCGCATATCTATATAAATAATTCTCTCAACAGTCATAAAGATATGGCGAATTGTGATTTGCCCTTGCGATATCTGCTGTTGACTCGTGGCTAGTGCTTACCTAGCAGACAGAAATATGGCAGTCTGCTCACAAGTTGGCATCCAAAAATACTGCGCACCGAGCTACGCTTACGTACAACGAAATTAATTTTACTGAAGTAAAATGAAAGACAGAAAAACGCTCCTCTTACCGTTGCAACACCAGGAGGACGGAGTACCGTTAGGGAACCTGGAAGAATCAAAGGCACCGCTTATGTTTGAGCTCAGATGAGGGCACTCCATCAGCTCACGATTGTGAGTGAACCGACGTTATAACCAGCACTAACACACCAACGGTACCGGGACCCGGGAAGCTAACAATAGTTAGCCAATTAACCTAAAACTAGCTAGCTAACGTTAGCAGATCTACTACTTCTGGTGGCGAACGCACGTTTTCCTGCTTTTGCTTACGCCGACGCGTTATGCAGCTATTGTATAGCTTCCATAATTTCACATTAAAACTGTTTACATAAATAAAAAGAGCCGCTGCTTCCACCCGCACATACTGTAAGATGAAATCGTAACCTTATCTTTGGTGTTAAGAGGTACCAGATAACTGCTGGCGCTTTCCACAAACAAATGGAAATGGAAATAACTTGAGGAAGTGACGTACTGTCTGCCGGCTCACACACACACAGACAAAGATTAAAAACTTAACCAGAGAATTTTTCCCACCACTTCCGTTTTCGCCCACCCCCCCCTTTTAACTGCTGCTTAAAGCTGGCCAAAGCCACGTTGTAAATCGACCTTACTTTGGGACAGCAGCTCTTTCTGTCATGTTTACTGATATTTTGATGCTCCAGTTTTTAACAAAACAGCAGCTATTTTCATTTTGAAATTGCATGTAAACGCATAAGTAGCTTATAACACTAGTAAAGGTTATGTTCTTAGTAGTTACACAAATATTAACATCAATTTTGCCACGTCCTCTATAACGTTTTGTTTTGTTATGTTTTTCGTCGCAGGTCATTAGTAAGTTTCCCTTGTTTAAACCTCGGTCGCCAACACGCATGCGAGCTTATGATGACGTCTATTTTCGTGTTTCGGCATCGTGTGCTGTCCTGTAGGTGACGAAGGGGACTTTAACGTTTAAAAACTTTAACAGTATCACCACGTAACTCTGCAATTAATCGCTGGGATAGAGATTGTTTGCCAAATTATTAGGGAAATGTAATAATTTGTTTCTTGGGCCTCACGACCACTTTACATCAATTTTGTAAAACGCGACGATACAAGATTATCAATATTTAAGATTTTTTTTATGTGGATATCATTCTGGTCAACTGGGATGTTGATGAAAAATTACTATTATTCAATCATACCTAAAAATTTACTTAATGATTTTGTTACCATTTAATAACCGAGTAAACGTGGACAGATGCTACTTCTACCTGTTAAGCTTCATGGTCTGTTAAAATTAAATATCACTGATTAAGTAACCTATGACAAAGGGAACTTTTACCATTAACAATTAACAGATGAACCTATTACACAGTGTCTTTAAATGTAGAAAGTAGTCAATAACTAGGGACTTAATCCGCTGACCACATTAGCTGAAACTGCAACATGTGCCTTTTGAATATTGGAGAATAGTTTCTAATATAATCTACACATAGCTAAAATACTTTTTCTTTAAGGCCTGTTAATTCACTAACACACATTTAAACAATTTTGCACTTAATTTTGGTCCTTCTGAAAGAGGAGGATTAAACTGATTCAAACTAAGTTTTTTCTATATCATCAGCAGAGATGTACTACAAGAGTTTTATGCACATAGACATACTCCTATGAGCCAGGGTCAGCCACATGGCCAGCATAACTTGAGGTTCCTGGATAAAGGTTTGTGAGCCGCCATCTGCTTTTAATTTCTAAATAAGTCCTCAGATCACACCACCAACGCTGAAACAGCACTTACTTTAGCACTTCCATTAAACACAACCTTATTTAGGACTATGCTCCACATGAATACATTATAAAGTGAAATAACAAAGAAAAACTAGATCTTGACACTGGTCCCCTTTGCAGAAGGTGTCAAGTAATAAGCAGTAATGCAGGGTTCATCTTTCTTCACCTTTAAAGGTCCCAACGCATTCACCCCATTATTAAAAGTTATTATGCACTCACACATTTCTAGTACCAGGTTGGACCCCGTTTTGGCTTCAGTGCTTCCTTAATCCCTTTTTGGCATAGATTGAACATTCATCACAGATTCTGGTCCATGGACAGATCCATGCTTTGGGATTGTCTACCCCAAATTCTAACTCTGCCCTCCAAATTTTACAGCAGAAGTTTCATCAAACAAAGCAACATTTTTCCAACTTTTCTGTTGTCCCAGTTTTTTAATGAAGTCTCTCTTTCCCACCTTTAGCTGTCAGCAGTGGCACTTGATGTCGTCTGCATCCGTAGTACATCTGCTTCATGTTCGACATGTTGTACATTCAGAGATGCGCTTGTAGATATCTCAGTTGTAACGACTAAGATCTGAGTCACTGCTGCTTTCCTATCCGCTCGAAGCAGCCTGACCATTTTCCTCTGACCTCTGACATCAGCAAGGCATTTTCACTCTGAGAACTGCCACTGTATAAATTTTCTTTTTCAGGCCATCCTCTGTAAACCCTAGAGATGGTCTGTGGGAAAATTCCAGTAGATCAGTAGTTTCTGAAATACTCAGAGCAGTCTGTCTTGCACCAACAACCATGCCACATTCAAAGTTGCTTAAATCACATTGTTTCCCCTTCTGACACTTGGTTTGAACTTCAGCAGGACATCCTGACCATGCATGTGATTCTCTTATTAGAGGTTTGCTTTAAGAAGCAGATTTCATTAATTTATTTATAAAGCACATTTAATGACAACACAGAGTTGTCCAAAGTGCTGTAAAAAGTAATAATTAAGCAGTGACATTAACATCAACAACAGGTAAGAAAATTAAAAGAAAATTAGGATAAAAAGAATTGGTAACTCTCATGTAGTATCGAAAGCCAAAGTGAAAAAATATATTTTAAGATGGGATTTTTAAAAAGTGACAGTTGGGGCCTTTCTAATGTGGAGAGGTAGATCGTTCCACATTTTCGGCGCCACAACCACAAGCGCCCGATCCCCTCTATGAACCATCCTAGACTTGTGTAAGGTAAGATGTAAATGATCACTTGATTGAAGGGCTCTAGAGGGTGTACAAAGCTCTAAAAGGTCAGACAAATAGTTTGGCGCGTGGCCATTTAGCGCTTTATAAGTCAAAAGTAAGATTTTACATTTAATTCTAAAAGTCACTGAAAGCCAATGAAGGGAAGCAATCACCGGCGTAATATGTTGGTGTCTCTTCACACGAGTCAAAAGGCGAGCGGTCAGATGAATAGTAATTTTCACCCTTATTCTCACCCTAATGAAGTAGCGGTCTCGCATGTTGTTTACTGATTTTTTAAAAAATGAGCTCCTGCTCCCCACATAGCTTTCTGAAAGTGTGCTGTATTTTTTCTACCATAGTCATGGAAACGAAGCAAAATAATGTTGATTATCTACCCTAACCCCTGATTCTGTGAGTATAGTGTAGCTCTCTCCTGGATGGTAAGAAAACCCCAAAGTCCATCTGTACACATTACAGCCAGCATCAGGCCCAGAGCAGATACTGTATGTGTGTACTTGCATAATTCCCACATGGAAGTCAGGAAATACCAATGAATGAAAAAGATTTAAGAATGCACTGCAACACAAATATTAATATGAAAACACAATAACTCACATGCAACTCTTGCATTCCTGTTTGCCCAAAGCTAATTGTAAAATTAGCCATATGGAGGTGCAGATGACGAGATTGGACAAGGACCCATGTTTTTTTTATTTTTAAAGACAAGTCATTTTTTGCAGCATGGGACATTCTAGCCAACAATGCAGCTGCATATATCCCAGCTGTATTTCTGGAATTAACAATGAAAAAAAAAAACAAACATCCAAATAAAAGAAACAGCATCTTTTATTGAACCAATCAGACAATGTTACAGTTGAATTTGATCACTTTTCAACTTTGCTCCAACTCAAACAGTACAAAAGCACCTTAAAAAGAACACCCTGTAATGTAAAACAACGCTCAGGATATTTCCAATCTTTTATGAACATTTATCCCCCCTCACTAACAAAAAATAGAAAAAGACATTAAGATCAATTTCTACCAGCACATTTATTAAAATCAAACATTCCATGTTCTGTGAATACTTTTTATACCCTGAATACAATACAAAATAAAGCAATACTAAATGAAGAATATGAAGATGTGAGAAGATAGGAAGGAATGCGTTTTTTATAATTAGATCATTACTGCCTGTGCAAGTGTTACAAATGCTGAGTAAGAAAACATAATCACAGAGAGTGCATAAGACATCATTGTACAAAAAACAGTTCTAAATATACATGCTGGGCTTTGAATTGGCACGTGCATTCAGACTTCAGACGTTTTTTCATCAAATCCCCAGGTGTCGATCCAGTTTTGGAAACAGTGAAATATTATGAGCTCAAACTACTAACAGCCTTTCAAGCAACAAATGAACGTGAAGTTGTTTCCTGTCTCCTGCCTATGTTTGAATGCTTGTGTAAAACACTGCCTGGGTTCTAATGACCCCAAATTATTGATGCAAGTCTTTTAGGTTGTTTTTTTTTTTTTTTGATTATTTAACTATTGCTACTATTACAACGATCTATTTTCTATTCATTTAACAATGACTAATTCTATTGATCAAAGCTTAAAAAATAATTAAGAGATAGAAATGAAATAAAACACAATATTTCAATAATGTAATGACTATTATAAGGAAATCAAAACTAGTGGACGGATTATTGCCCAAAACCAAGCTGATAAAATCTAAATGTTGCTCTTTGAAGTTTTCTATGACATTTCAATGTCTCTCTCTGCCTGAAGAGGCGCGTCAGCCTGGGGCTCTTTACTTTTCCCAGCACCCTTCTTCTTTTTCCTAGAGGAAGTAAAACGAGTATTAAAGTAATTGTAGAAAAATTGCCATTACCAGTGGGGAATGATCTTTCTTTTCGTTTAAGGCAAACAAAATTGTTCTTACTTTGACTTAAGCGTTAGGAAAACCACCGTTCCGATGATAGCAACAACGATGAGTGCAAGCAAAACTCCACAGATGATCGCTGTTAAAGAGGGTGGCAGTTTAACAATAAGGTTTGTGTAAGTGGATACGGTGCTAAATAAAAAGCTAGTGAGAAGTTGACTCATAATAGTTAAAGCAATCTGTTTTTCTCACATTATGTCCTTTAAGGTTAAAGTGTGTCTACTGACCGATTGGAGTGTCTGGCTCATCCTCCTCTGCCTCATTACCATCATCTTCAAACAAAAAACAAACAAAAAACATGTTATCGTACTGCGTGTTTTTTTTAATTAACACTGACTCATTAGTTAATATTCAATAACATATTGATATATTAACATGTAACAGTGACAGTAAAAGAGAGATGTGTGTGCTCACCATGGATGCCAGCACAGGTGGAGTTGCAGCTGATAATGTCAAAAAATCTGTTTCCATTTCCGAGGCATCCAGTCCAAAGGAATTTTTTGCATTTGTCATAAACAGAGTCATAGTAGTATCTCAGATATTTTCCATTGCATGTACCTTCCATCTTTTTAAAGTGGCAAGCTTTCCTAGCTGTGGGGAGAAAACATCATCGTCACTGATCACTGAGAGTATCCATAACAATGGCTGCTAATTAATTGATTGATTAATTATAACTGTAAGGCAAATCACCCGAGAGATTTACTTATTTTTAGGAAGATGTGCTCTTTCACCACTTGGTGGCGCATTGCAAATACTCAATAGCTCCTGTCCTTCCTACAGCTGCTTAGGACTTAAAGAAATTGCATGTGGACAAAACTGTTAAAAAAGGTTTTTGTGCTGATAATATGCGACACAATGATCATTTTTCTTTTTTCTTCTGTCAGTTCTCTCTCTGTTAGTTACACTGAAGGAGTTGTCTGGCCTAGGCCAGGGCTAGTTTATGTTCCCAAGTTCTTCAGAAAGTCAGGAAGAAAGATGTTTTGTGTGTGTTTGGATTGGATTTTGCATATTAACTAGTAAGTGGTTAGAAAACGATTTATTCAAAATGATTCTTACCATCCATAGGGTAGACATTTTCTGCATTGACTGAACAGTTTCTCAAGCACTCTCTTTCATTTTGGAAACGGTTAGCATTTCCCCCTCCACCGTTGTACAGGAAAGGACTGCACTGATCTTTGCTGACATCATAATACACAGCAAAGTTGAAGCTTGATCCCTGACCCGCATCAGCAGGTAGTCGACAGAATTCTGTTGGATGAGAAAGAACATAATGTAAGAAACATTTTATATGCAAAAAAATTTGAGTGGATGTTTTGGTTTTTAAATAATACACATAATATAGTATACTCTAAAATATAATGTTCAAACAGAAATGTAGCTAATGTTTAACTAACCTCGTCAGCAGAGACCAACTCCCTGTTTTTATGATGGCAATAAAAAGTATCATTTATGGCACATTTTCAGCTCTCCCGCCCTTCATAGGTTTCACAGTAAGGAAGTGATTTCAAACTTTTTATAAACATAGTTAAACTTTAATTCAATTAAATATCCATTAATTTAACCTGCTATTACCTTCTGGGTGCTGAAAAGCTGCACCCTTTCCTATTCTATTACTCTGTGGTGCAGTGAGATGAAGTTGTGAGTTAATATTGTTTTAGCTCAGCATGTCCATAACGGTCAGGCTCAGACAAACATGATCTCAGTGCTTTGTGCAGTCGTGAAGAATATGTAAATAACATTTACAGTATGTCAAACAGCCAGAGTGAAAACAGTCATTGTTGGCGTCAGTTGGAAGTCGCTACATGACTTATGTCTCGTTAGACTTGCAAAATAAATATAAACATTTTTTTTCCTATTGAACTGATTAAAATAGGTCTAAGCAACACTATGTGATTCCACACACTGCACCACGCACAGGCTGTGGTGCAGTTCATCCACTCATCTCAGAAAAACTGATAACAGAATCGCCATGTTGGTCTGAAAGGACTGAAGGTGAAGCTTATCTATTTGATTCAGTTTTGGTCACCAATCATGTATATATTAAAAAACTAAACAAAAAAAACAGAAACACAAGTCTCCAGTCTTTGTGATTTTTTACTAAAGATGAGCTCAGTGAGCTGAAAGCCTGGTTGATAATGAAAAGTAAACCTCACGTATAAAAAAGCGCTCGGCTATTCTTTTTGTTTAGCAAGTTAAAGAAGAAAAAAAAAGTTTTATATACCTGGAATGTTGGAATAGCCGATTTGGAAGGCTGAGAACACAATCCCCAACACCAGAAGGCCCGTCATCTTGCTGCTTGCCTTTGTGCTGTCTTTCATGGAGTGAGAGAAGGTTATAAACTACAGTGGGAGTGGGTGGTCATAACTGACCTTTGGACCAGAGTTTCTCTAATGGGGACACCTTTAATCGAAACAAAGGGTAGTCATAGTGCTTTATTACCTTTACTGTATAGAAGAAGTTAAAAACAGTTATTGCCACTCCTATTTTGTGTTATTGTGATCGCATACAACACAGCAGAAACATACACATATACACTCACCGACCCTTTTTCAGGTACAGCTGTTCAACTGCTTGCTAACAGAAGTATCGCATTGCTGTAACTTCATGGATTTGGATATGAAGATATGGTTAAGATGACCTTCTGAATTTCAAACTGAGCATCCAAAAGTAGAAGAAAGGCTAAAAGCTTCAAGAAACCAGTTTTTATATATATTGTTACAACCTGACTCAAAGGCAACATAAATATGGAGACCAACACCAGAGTTTCATAAATAAGAGGTTTTATTTTCAATTACATAATAAATAAATTAGCTAAAATAGTTGCCTGAGCTCTCCAAAGTCAGCCAGAGTCAGTTTATCCAAACCTCACTATGTGCGGTCTATCAGCAATTCATCCCAAGCAACACTGGAAGACTCCTGCACTGCCACTGCAAAGAGATTAGAGATTGCAGAGGGGTGAAAGCATATCTATAAAAACTGGTTTCTTGGACAACATTTTTTTTTATTTCAGACTTTGGGTTAAAAAGAAAAATATATTTGTCAATATAACTTGAAACAGCAAACTATAGAGATAGATGGGTCCCTTTTAATCACAAAGTAAAAATGCTGTTTGTGGAGGTAAATAGGTCCCATTGTGTTAAAGAAGAGGTTTAGAGCAGCTGTCCCCAACCCATGGGCCATGGACTGCTACCTGTCTGTGAGGTGTTTGGTACTGGGCCGCGAGAGTCGAGGCTCAGGTGTGAAATTTATGGTTTTCAGGGTTTTATCGTTTTTTATTGTTAATTTTCTAAATCATTTTTATCATTAACTTGGTTTCCCTGGGTATTTTCCCATGTGTTATTAATAAATCTTCTTTCTTTTTTTTGGTACTTGTACTGGTTTTATTTTGTTGTAATTATCTGCGACACCTTAAAGGCCGGTCCATGAAAATATTGTTGGACACAAACCAGTCCGTGGCGCAAAAAAGGTTGGGGACCGCTGGTTTAGAGTAGTCACTGTTTCCATATATTATTGTCCATATTTTGTCTTAATTAAGTCATGTTACATATTCAAATGCATAAAAGTGTATGGAACTGTGTTTCTTTTGTGGAGGAGGAGGAGACCCAATTCGCACAGCTATCTCCAAAGAGTTTGTTGAAGCGCTCACTCACTAAATGAAGGATGAGTTAACTCACACGATGAACTGTCATCTTTCAAAAGCGTCGTTTCCTTTTTACTCAGGATCAATAATTGCCTGAGGGAAAAGGGAGATTGAAAAGAGGGATGCTATAGAAGAGTACATCTGTGAGTCTCTGGCAGCAGCCATCATCCATCCGTCCTCTTTCTTTGGTAGGTGCAGGATTTTTCTTTGTGGCAAAAAGGATAAGACTCTTCGACCATGTATTGAGTACCATGGCTTGAATGAAATTACAGTAAAGAATAAATACCCTCTTCCGCTCATTAACTCTGCCTTTGAACCATTTCAGGGGGCCACTATTTTCTCCAAACTCGATCTCTGCGTTTGGAGGGCGACAAATGGAAAAAAGCTTTCAACGCTCCTTTAGGCCACTTTGAATACCTAGTAATCCCTTTTGGACTCATTAACTACCTGCCATTTTTCAAGCTCTAGTAAACGATATACTAGGGAAATTTTGTAAATGTTTTCGTCTTTGTTTATCTGGATGATATTTAAATTTTTTCCAAGTCTCCCCAAAAGTTGATTCTGTTCATCTGGACATAGCTTTTTCAGTGGGATAAATGTTTCGTCACTCATCCAAGTGACTTCTTCAGTGAATATTGGAAAAGTGAACATTGGCATGCTCGAAGGAGTGACCTTTGTCCTTTAGATGCAGATGGACGGTGTTGGGGAATAACGGAATACATGTACCGCCGTTATGTGTTTAAAATACAAAATATGAGTATAATAGATACAAAATATGTATTCTGTTACAGTTACCGTTTAAAAAGGTGGTATTCAGAATACAGTTACTTTGTTGAAATGAATGGATTACACAGCAGTATTTTCCTGTTTCATAAGGCTATGCCCTCTGTATTTTTAACAAAACACGCATTAAGAGGCTCTAATGCCTGTGTCTCAATCTCGCGGCCCATGTCACCCCTACTTGCGGCCCGCATAATGACGTGAAGAAATATTTTTAAAAATTATTCACAAAAATGATTTAATATGAAGGCAATAGGCAGAGTGTTACAGGCATAGCCCTAAAGAATGTAGCGTCATGAGCAGTGTAGTCCGTGGTGCAGGGAGAATGGACTGCCATACCTGTTATGTGTCTGTAAACGCGAGGGAAGGAGAAAAATAGTCGAAAAGTACAAGTTGTCACTGAGCAGAAACGGGAGCTAGAAGCATGTAAATACAATAATAACCACTGCAGCCAAAAAGAGTGCCTGATGAGCCCAGTTGTAAGTACGCTATTAAGACTCGACCGTGTTCGTGTTTTCCTCCGAAATAATAAGTTCCGTTGGAGCAGCCTTTCAACTCCTCTCTCTGACTCTCGCTAGCAAAGTTGACCCAGACAACAAAGTAAAGCTAGTTTTCGGCTACAAGCCCGACACGGAACCCGACGTATTAGCCAGAGGTCCCTTTACTACGGTTTGTAGCCGCAGACCTGTTTCATATATGCGCGGAATAGTTTTCTATACGAGATCGCTGCAAAAAGTGCCTTACCTAATGTCCACCCTACTGTTACTTAGGGATGGGTACCAATATCCGGTGCCATCATGGCACCGGTTCTGACATAAACTGCAGTAACCAGACCGAAAAGCAGCGTACATTTCGGTGCTTTTTTTCCTGAGCGGTGATACACTTTAGATTCTAGCCAATCATTTTACGTTTCCGAGGATAGTAGGCGGGTCCAGGTACATACGTTCTTTTAGAGCAGAGCTACAGATTAAAATGCCCAAAGCGAAGCAATCAACGTCTGGCTGTACTTCACAGCAAAAGATGCAAACTCAGCAGCCTGCAACAAGTGCTTTAAGCTGATACTGTGATACTGTCAAAGAAGGTAACTCCTCAAATCCGATGAAACACCTGGTGACGCATAGCGTTTTTTTTAAAAGCCAAGAAATGCGCCGTATTTGATAGCTTGCTGCGAGACCTCACACCGTGCACATCTACTGCGGGTGTGGTGCCTGTTATCGGCTAACATTGTTATCTTTTTACAAAAAAACAGCTGAACATGAGAGGTTTTTGGACCAATTTTGTGTTCTCCATTCCATTCTTTAAGCACCGGTTTGAGCACCGTTTAAGCACTGGCACCGTTTCAAAAGTACCGGTTTGGCACCGGTATCGGATAAAACCTAAACAATACCCATCCCTACTGTTACTTATTTTATATTAAGATTTAAAAATCTAGTTGGTATTCCTATGGTTAATAACCTTCACTAAAAGTAATAAAACACACAGCAATAGTACATTCGTGTAGTTGTAAAAAGCATAATAATATATTAAGTAATCCAAAGTATTCAGAATATGTTACTCTCATTGAGTAATGTAACGGAATACGTTACAAAATACATTTTTGGGCATGTATTCTGTAATCTGTAGAGGAATACATTTTAAAAGTAACGTTCACTGCAGATGGACAGCCGAGTCTTGTGACTCTTCAAGGAAAGAGAAGACAGATAGTTTGAAAGAGGAGTGAAAGAAGCCATCTATGTCCACCTTGAACGACCATCTTTGAACAGAGGCAGTGGCTTACGACACCAACTGTCTGCCATCTATAATCCAGTTTTGAGATCCCTTCCCAGACGCTTTAACGCCCACTCACATTCTGGGCCTTCTGACCTCAGGAAATCACGTGATAGGGTGGGGCTCGGTTTCACAATGAGGTCACCTGAAACCTTGGCTAATTGTGACCTACACCCGTGGTGACACCTTGGCTCGTGTGATTAGGCAGAGGATCATTAGGGGGTCAATTGTTCCTCTGGAGGGGACACTCCTATAGGGCATAAATCTGGGACTCTCTACCATTTGACCTTAGAACTGAAGAAGCTTCTCAGACGAGAGGTGGGACGTCTTCAAGCTACTTAAAAAAGTCCAAACGCTTTTCTTTCCAAACTCCTTAGACTATGATGAGCTGGATGACTGAGGACCTTCACAGACATATGTAAATACCATTTCCAAGGGATTAAATGTGCAGTAAATACCAATGGTCAAAATGGAAGACAGTCATTATTCACTTGCAAGTCATAATATGAACATGAAGTCAGTAAAAACCAATTATAACCAAAATAACAATTTCAGGAGTTCAGACGCAAGCTTAAACATAACCCTGACAGAAAACAACGAGAAGACATCAAGCTATGTGCTAATAACCTGGCCCGTTATGAAAAGTAAAATGAAAAACTTAGATTTTGAAACAGGTTTTTTTGTAATGATTTTAAATGAAGGCTAATTTAAGACAAAAACATTTTTATGTACCTAGAATGTCTTAGTGTCAGATTTTGAAAGCCGAAAAGACAAACCTCCAAAACAGAAGGTGCTTCATCTTGCTCCTTGTCTTTGCAATATCTATATATATATATATACATAAGTGAGAAAATATTGTAAACTTCAGTGAGAGTGGGTGATCAGTATTGACCTTCTATGGCAGAGTGACATCTTCCAAAGGTAATGGCAGAGCTATAGGTTTATTACCTTTATTGTATAAAGTGGGTGTTTATATGTGATAATCTTTGATGTAAGGTGTGATGGGGCGTGGTCTGCGGTGCCACTGCAGGAGCGATGGACCCACCTGCATGGCATCTGCAATCGTGCCTCGCCGGCTTGAAAATCTGCACTGGGTCCTGAGGGTTGCGTTGTTGTTGATGTGAGTCGGGCTGTGAGCTGGAAGGCTACAGCCGACTGAGTGTGTTTGTAGCAGCCACCGGAGTTAATAAAGATGCTGTAAAACATGTTCATAAAAACGTCATCGTGTCTGCTGTGGTATGTTTACCGAAGGCTTTAAAAAGAAAGTCATCCAACTATTTTCCTCTTCTTATGCAATTCAGGGTCGTGGAGGGAGCTAGAGGCTATGCTATCTGTCATAAGGTGAGAGAAAGGCAACACCCTGAGTAGGTCGCCAGTCCATGGCAGGGCTAACACATAGAGACAAATTCCATTCTTTTTTACATTTGCACCTAGAGTCAATTTAGAATGACCAATTAACCTAAAACCCATGCATATCTTTGAAATGGGGGAGGAATTCAGAGTAGCCAGAGAGAGCTCACACAGACATGGGGAGAACATGCAAACGCCACACAGAAGGGCACCAGACGGGATTCAAATCCAGGACCTTCTTTCTTTGAAGTAACCACTGCATTAACCAAAAGAAAATCATATCTGGATTATCTTGAAACAGCAATTTATAGAGATAGATATTCTTTAATCAGGAAATAAGAATGGCGCTGGTGATAGCAGACAGGAGGTGGTTGAGAGTAGCCACCGTAAGCATCATGGCAACCTTTGTGCTGCCCTCTCATTTAAGCCAGATTGCATTTTGATGCTGTCACATTACTCACACCTGTTTAAAGAAAACAAATACATGATGATGAGTATGAATACTCCATATCTAGCATTTGTAATAAATTAGAAAATCTCCTGTCTCAGGTGATGCTGAAAAACTAGTTCATGCATTTATTGCTTCTGGGCTAGACTCCTAAAAACTTAAAAGGCCTTTAGCTGACCTGAAATGCTGCAACAAGACTAAAGGCTGGAAATAGAGAGCACATATTTGTCCTATATTGACTTCTTTTCATTACCTCCCTGTCAAATCCAGAATCCTTCTCACCACTTACAAGGTCTTAAATAATCAGGCTCCATCTTCTCTTAAAAACCTCATAGTAACATCCCAAAAAGAGTACTGCAGATTTACTTTTGGTTTCTGGGATATTTAAAAGTAGAATGGGAGTTCAGAGCCTTTGGCTTTGAGGCCCTTCTTCTGTGGATCCAGTTTGGATTCAGAAGACAGACATTAAGGGCAGACATTTTAAGATTAGGCTCAAAATTTTATTTTTGATAGCACACATAATTAGAGCTGGATTGGGTGACCCTGAATCCTCCCTTATTTATGCTGCAGTTGGTATAGGCTGCTGGGGGGGCATTCCCATAATGCCCCGAGCGTTTCTTCTTCACTCACTATGTGTTTACACACCAATCTGCATTTAATCACAAGTTATTATCAATCTCTGGCTCTTTTCCAAAGTGTGCCTTTGTTCTGTCTTGCCTTTAAGTAAAAAAGCACCTTAAAAAGAAGGCATGGTAATACACGGAGAACAACACTGAGAATATTTCCTGCAGTGGATAATAAACAGTAGTAATTAACATATTACTGTCGAGTACAATCAAAACTCCACATAATATGGCAATTTAAAAAAGACCTGTTTAAAGATTAAAGACATTAAAGACAAAAGGTTGTTTCACCCCTCAGAATCTTCAAAATCTGTTAAACAGTACATATATTTATGTTGGCAACCAGGTTGGACTAAAGCAAACGTATCCTACATTGTCTCTTTTTAAATAAGAGTGTGATCTACTGACCAGTTGGAGTATCCACCTCATCCTCCTCAAGACCATCTAAAATCCAAAACAGTTCATGTCAGTCTTGATGATGCTCCATCATCTACATAAGGACATCGAAAAAACATTGATTCTGTTTATTTGGACGTAGCATTTTCGAAATGTTTCTCCCACTGAAAATGTTACTTCCAAATGAACAGAATCAACTTTTTGGGAGTTCAGGTCAGTATGTAAACACATATCACTGTGTTGTTTTGGACAGAATTATCACTGACTAATTCGTTTTTACAACATGTAATGATTTATTGATATATGAACACATGTTAATATCTGAAACTGTATAGAAAAAAAGAGAGCACATCGTGCTTACACTTGACACCTGAGCAGGTGGAGTTGCAGCTGTTGTAGTCATGAAATCTGTTTCCATTTCCAGAGCAACCAGTCCAAATGAATTCTTTGCATTTTTTATCACTGGAATCATAGTAGTACTTCACACAGTTGCCAGAGGAAGTCCTGAAGCTGGCAGCCTGGTGTTCAGAAAACAACCTGGCACTGAACACCAAGAAAACCAAAGAGCTCATTGTTGACTTCAGGAGACACAGCACCGACTTGGCCCCCCTCTACATCAACGGGGAGTGTGTGGAGAGGGTCCACACTTTCCGGTTCCTTGGTGTCCTCATCTCTGCTGACATCTCCTGGACAGGAAACATCTCAGCGGTCATCAAGAAGGCCCAACAGCGGCTGCACTTCCTGAGAGTCCTCAGGAAGTACAAGCTGAACTCCAACTTGCTGCTGACCTTCTACCGCTCGTCCATTGAGAGCCTGCTAACCTACTGCATCACGGTATGGTACGGCAGCTGCACCAAAGCAGATAGAGTGAGGCTTCAGAGTGTGGTCAAGACAGCACAAAAGATCATCGGCTGCCCTCTCCCCTCCCTGATGGACATTTATTCCTCCCGCTGCCTCACCAGAGCAGCAAACATTATCAAGGACAGCTCCCACCCTGGCTTCAACATGTTCAGCCTGCTTCCCTCAGGGAAGCGCTACAGGTGCATCAACACAAAAACCCACAGACTAAAAAACAGTTTCTTCCCCAAAGCGATAACCACCCTGAACTCACACATGCACAGATAACACAGCCCCCCCACTTCCCACTTCCTCTATGGACCACCACTGTGCAATACCAATCCTATGTGCAACAACTCAACTGTATATACATAACACTATTTATACCAATTCTATGTGCAATAACTCAACTGTATATACATAACTCTATTTATACCAATTCCATGTGCAATAACTCAACTGTATATACATAACTATTTATACCAATTCCATGTGCAATAACTCAACTGTATATACATAACACTATTTATTACATATTACTTACGGCTTGTATATTGTACATTTTTTATATATATATATATATATATATATATATATATATATATATATATGTATATATATATATATATATATATATATATATATATATATATATATATATATGTTTTTCCCTATGTTAATACTGTCCATATGTACATAGCGCTGCAGAACTGTACCCCCCCCCAGCATGTTTACACTGAGTAGGAGATGCTCTGTATCTCATTGTACAACTGTATAGTGACAATAAAGGCATTCTAGAAGGCATTCTATTGCATCCACCTTCAGCTCTTTTGAGGAGGCAAGCTTTAGATGCTGTTCAGAGAAAATGTGCTCGTCGTCATCATCATCATCATCATCATCAAAATAGGCATAACATTTGTTTTGGCTGTTTTAGCATCTTTAATTGTCATTATATTAAAGGTTTTTATCAGAGGTAAAATTTAAACACAAATATTTTAAATACTAACACAACATGTTTGAAGGCATTCGACTTTCAGACATGTAGACATCTTAAGCCTCAGTAAACATTTACCAAAGCCTCAGGCATGCTGCCAGTAGATTTTACCAAACTTACAAACACTAAAAATTGATTCTCTGAGAACTTGAGAAGTTCATTTTTAGAACTTGGTGACATCTGACTGGTGCTTAGTGTGAACACTTTGTTCCTACAGCCTCTCGTGAAGTAATTATATGTAGAAATGGTTCATATAAAAGTCTGAAAATCTTAGCAAACCACAAATGTTCCTCTCTCTATATATAAGATTCTGCCTTATCAGACAATTCATCCTCCAAAGTCCTCAGAAAATAAGGAAGTAGGACAATGACATATTTTTCATCTTGTCACATCTGCTTTTGGTGGTCATTAAAGATACATGACATACATTTACCATCTGAAGGTTATCGGTTAAACACAATAAATTATTCAGTTATTCTTTTGTCCTTATAAATCTTACCATCCATAGGGTAGATATTCTCTGCATTAGGTGAACAGTTTCTCATGCATTCTGCTTCATTTTCAAAGCGGTTGGCATTTCCTCCTTCACCTTTATATATGAAAGGACTGCACTGATCTTTGGTGGAATCATAATACACAGCAAAGTTGAAGCTTGAGCCATGACCTTCATCAGGAAGTAAATAACACTTATCTGATGGAATAGAAAAAATAATCTGTGAAACACATTTTATTAAGAAAATGTAAGACAGTCAATGCACAATACACTGTCTGTTTCAGCTAAAATCAGTAGATGCATTGCAGAAAACAGACTTTATAAAAGAAAGTCTTTAAATAATCTTCAACAGGCAGACAAATAGATACTGCAGGTAAGAAATCCAAAACTCTGTTTTCATTTAAAAATGATGCATTTCTATTTCAATAACTACAGAATGCAATGATTTGTTTGATTTTTTTTTTTATAAAAAAGTTTCTAAATTGCACATTTAAGAGGATTGGTCCTCAGTGTTAAGTAACAAAGAATGAGTGAATTAATCATCTATTTTAAATATTTATTATTAACAAAGTCTAGAGAAAACACATGTAACTGTCCTGTATTTTGGATAGAAGTATCACTGACTAATGATTTTAGAACATGTAATGAGTTACTGATATATGAACATATGTAAATATCTGAAACTATGTGTAGACGCAACAGAGCACACTGTTCTTACCTTTGACACCTGAACAGGTGGAGTTGCAGCTGTTGTAGTCGTGAAATCTGTTTCCATTTCCAACACATCCGGTCCAAATGAATTCTTTGCATTTTTCCTCCCTGGAATCATAGTAGTACTTCACACAGTTGCCATTGCATCCACCTTCCGTTCGTTTTAGGAGGCAAGCTTTAGACGCTGTTCAGAGAAAATTTTGTTATCATTATCAAAATAAGTATGACTGTTGTTTTTAATCTTTTAGTTTTCCATTTTGTTAACAGATTTCACCAAACTGACAAAGTCAAAGGACATTTTATCTATATTTCTTACATTTTACATAGTTTTATAAGTAAATAAAATTGTTAGGGTTTTCTCTCTTTCTTTCTTTCGTTTTTTAAATACTATAGTTAGTTCCTATACAGGCATTACCCAAAGTGGGGGAGAAAGAGCAAAACCACAAACCAAAACCACTGTAAGCCTACTAAGACCATTACACTGAGTTATAATATTACCAACAACCAAAGAGAAATCAGTGTACTGCTCACCTGTCAATGGGGTCACGAAAAGAGAAGAAGAAAGACCTTTTTAGATACATATACTGATTGTCCATTAAAATAAATAATCTAGATACAAACAACCTTTATTTGTCACATACACAATCATACAGAGGACGATATGTAGTGAAATGCTTGTGTCCAAGCTGAGGACGTAGCTGTGCCATTCCAGGGCTTGGTTTTAGCATGGGCGGTCTAGCTAGGACCCTTACTGAATACTGGGTGGGAATCGAACTTGCAACTCCTGCTCCGGTGTGTAGTTTTATCACTATACTATCCAGATGCTGATACACTTCACTATAGAAGAAATCGTCAGAATTTAAATTCTAGCAGTTTCACTAGCAATCTTAATTTGCACTGTCACAGGACTACACACAAAGATATACACTGACATATTTGTGGAAAAAGTCTCTGACCCCTTGGGCTATTATGGCTAAAGAAGATTGTCAATGCAGACATCTACTTTTAACATCTCTGTGACTGATGATGGATTCAAAGATGCTTAATCCCAAGTGTACCATGTAAAATCATCACCGTTTTGTATAAAATTTGAGTTCATGTTAACTGTAGTGTAAAGCATAATAATCTTGCAGGTTATCTACAATGTTTCCCTGCATGTTTGATCAGTTTGGGACAATTTGTCTGCAGTGCCAAGAAAGTTAGAAATGTTTTGAGAAGTATGCTGAAGGAATTGTAAAATCATAATTAGTAGTCCTGCTGCTCTTTGAGCACTTGGTGGCATATGGCTATTGCACAATGTGAACACTTTGTACATGGTGTACATGACATTATATTTTGCATCTTACCATCTAAGGGTTATCAGTCAAACATAATAAATTATTCAGTTATTCTTTTGTCCTCTTACCATCCATTGGGTAGATATTCTCTGCATTGGGTGAACAGTTTCTCATGCACTCTGCTTCATTTTCAAAGCGGTTGGCATTTCCTCCTTCACCTTTATATATGAAAGGACTGCACTGATCTTTGGTGGAATCATAATACACAGCAAAGTTGAAGCTTGAGCCATGACCTTCATCAGGAAGTAAATTACATTTATCTGATGGAATAGAAAATATAAGACAGTCACTGCACAATACACTGTGTTTCACTTAAAAGCAGTGGATGCATTGCAGAAAACAGACTTTATAAAAGAAAGTCTTTAAATAATCTTCAACAGGCAGACAAATAGATACTGCAGGTAAGAAATCCAAAACTCTGTTTTCATTTAAAAATGATGCATTTCTATTTCAATAACTACAGAATGCAATGATTTGTTTGATTTTTTTTTTTTATAAAAAAGTTTCTAAATTGCACATTTAATTCTATTGCTTTGGATAGAATTAGCACTGACCTATTAAACATACAGTGATTTATTGACATATGAACACAGTATCTGGAAGTGTGTGTAGAAGAAAGAGAGCCCACTGTCCTCACCTTGCACAACAGCACAGGTGGAATTGCAGCTGTTGTAGTCAAAAAATCTGTTTCCATTTCCGAGGCATCCTGTCCAACTGAATCTTTTGCATTTTTTTTATCAATGGAATCATAGTAGTATCTCAAATATTTGCCATTACATTCACCTTCAGCCTTTTCTAAGGTGCAACCTTTAAATGCTGTGTAGAGAAAACATCACCATAATTATCATCATCATCATAGTAATTAAAATATTCAAAGCAGTTGTTTTTAATGTTTCCAGTTATTTTATCTACTAAAAATCTCAGGTGAGTTTGAATCTCAGCAACATTGACCTGAAAATTAGATTAGTTTTGTTATCATTAGCTTCTGTAATTTTAGCCTTTTTAATATAATTGATTGAATGTTTTTTGTCAGAGCCAAGATTTAAGAAATTCACCACAGATATGAAGTTTTCACATTTCCTTATTGTTAAAAACTTAGTAGTAACTTAGCTAGTGATCTCTCCACCTGGGTCAAAAATAGGTCTTAGTTACTGTTCCTCCAAGTGAAGTGTAACCATGGCACACTTGGGGAATCTGTAACAGACTGTATTCTTTTGGTATTTTGTTATTTTTAGTGAAATGTTATCGCTCTATAAAACGCATCTAATTCACAAGCATGACCTGCAGACCTGAAGTCTACAGTTTTCCTGGTCGCCATGTGAACAATGTCACGATTTTAACACTGATAAAAGTAGTAACACAGAAAGCCAAAGCAAGACAAAATGAACCTTAAGTAAAGATGTCAGGACAGAAACTAGAGCTTCACCTCACAAACACAAAAAAGCTGTTGTGGTTGGGCATGAAAATCAATAGATCCTCTTAGTGGATGGGGAACATCGGGTTTCACAGGCTGTGACCTCAGGTCTGTTATGTAAATATGGACAAGTATGGTATCCACAGAAACACTGGAATCTCAGCTAAAAGCTCATACAAACCATTTCTATGACCAGCGAACACAGCTCAAACAAAAAAGAAATAAAAGAGCAGGTAAACAAATTCTGCAATCCCTCATTCACCTTAGTGATGGGATTTCCGGCTCTTTTTAGAGATCCGGCTCTTTCGGCTCGGCTCACTAAAAAGAGCCGGCTCTTTCGGCTCCGAACCGGCTCTTCAGGTTGTTTTGTTGCTTTAATTAATTTATCATTAACAATAATATAAAATTATGCAGAAAAGGAATTACTAATGTAAAAAAAGTGGTTTTATTTATATATGTTTATATATGGCCCCTAGAGACAAAGCACGTACAAACTCTAAAGCATATACAAACTCCAAAAAGCACGTACAAACTCCAAAACACATTTCTAGCGTTAACTGAACTTCCAAAACAGAGCTACCCAGATCACTTAAATTACACAATTGTTTGTGTATTTATAGACAAGCACTCATATTTATTCAAATAATTTAAAAAAAAAGTTCATTTACCTGTTACTACCACACACCAAATCCGGTTGTTGATACTTCCTGGCTTGTGTAGCCACTAGGTAACAAAAGCTCAACACTGCGCCCCAGCATCCTGGAGCACTTCTGTTGTCTTTTGTACGCGATTCTGAGTTTTTACGTGTTTTGGAGTTTGTACGTGCTTCTGAGTTTTTACGTGTTTTGGAGTTTGTACGTGCTTCTGAGTTTTTACGTGTTTTGGAGTTTGTACGTGCTTCTGAGTTTTTACGTGTTTTGGAGTTTGTACATGCTTCGGGGTTTGTAAGTGCGTCTGAGTTTTTACGCGTTTTGGAGTTTTTACACGTTTTGGAGTTTGTACATGCTTAGGAGTTTGTACGTGTTTTGGAGTTTGTACGTGCTTTGTCTCTAAGGGCCACCATAAATATACTTTATTTATTCACTCCACATAAAATGTAATAAATAAATCATATAATACAAAAAACAACTATTTACATTTTAAACTTTTAACTATTTAAATTTTCAGCTTTTTCCTTTTAAACAAATTTAACATGAAACAACACAAAACACTGCAAACCACAACACAATTAAATATAAATTAAAATATTAAAACAAAAAGAAGATGCACATTCTCTGTCATATGGGCCTGCATGATTTCTGAATCCTTTATCATCTGCAACTGAAAATAGTGGATGATTACTATACCTTTCTAATGTGACGTTGTTGTCCCTCGCTCTTTTTCTCTCTGGCTCTGTTCCTGTGCTACTGCGAGTGTAACTAACGCCCCTCCCCCCTCTGCCCAGCGCAAAGTACAGGCCGCGCGTGCGGAGTTTAGCGGAAAAAAGGGCGAGAGAGAGGGTGAGAGAAAGAAAAAAAACAAAACCTCATGGCTCCCAATAAGGAGCCGGCTCGCGTCGTTCACTTCAAAGAGTCGGCTCTAAGAGCCATTTCGTTTGCGAACGACCCATCACTAATTCACCTTACACCACATAAGCAGACGAGTAACATATGGGCTCAAAATAGTAACAGCTCTACTGAAAACCGACATCTGACAGCTTCATCACGCTCTGACCAAAATTCAGCAGAACCAGCAGAAAAACAGTAAAAACAGTAGTATGTAGCATTAATCTTTATCTTACCTGTGCGGTCTTGCTTCAAAACTTTGTACATCACTGTTACTGAATAACTCCATCTCCCATAATGCCTCAGAGCAACCCCCCCCCCCTCCCCCCTCCCCCCGCCACACACACACACACACACACACACACACTATTTCATCATCTGATTTTTACACCTCTGCTGAAGTCTCACAAGTGCTAGCTTTATTGTGATACCAAGATTGTTCACAAAGAGTTTGTAATTACAGAGAAATACTATATTAATTTTGGGGCATGTCATTTTTGAGCAGGAACATCAGAAATTAAACTTGGCGTCTATTTAAAGCCATGTAATGAACATTTGGATGAACAAAAGCTGTTCAGTAAAAAGGGAAGTTAAGTTTTCTAAGAGCATATACTGATATTCCATTAAAATAAATAAACTAAATGCATTTCACTGTAGTAACGAAGAAATTGCCAGAATGGAAATGTGTTTTGGTCCTTGCTATTTGCTCTTCTAGCCCTAATTTGCACTGCCACAGACAGAGAGAGGCACACTGACACATCTCTTTGATGGGCAGGTATGTTGGAGAAGATGTTCTTTTAGTGCAAATCATAACTATCTTGCAGGTTATCTGCATTATTTCCCAGCATGTTTGAGCTGTTTGGGGCAATTTGTTTGTAACAGTCGTGCTCTATAAACAGTTGATAGCATTAGTGCTTCGATCCTACAGTCTTTTGTGCGAGGTAAATACATGCTAAAATGATCCAAGAAAAAGGTCAACCTTCACATCTCAAGAAAGTCTCTCTCTCTCCCTCTCTTTCTTTCTCGATGTGAGATTTATCTTATTAGTCAATTCATGCTCCAAAGTCCTCAGAAAACAAGAAAGTAGGAGAAATCTTTAGTTTACATCCACTCTTGGCATTCTTTGAAGATTACATTGCATTTTGCATTTTAAGATCTTAAGGTCAGACGTTAAACATAGAAAATTATTCAGTTGTTCTTTTGTCCTCATAAATCTTACCATCCATAGGGTAGATATTCTCTGCATTGGGTGAACAGTTTCTCATGCACTCTCTTTCATTTTCAAAGCAGTTAGCATTTCCTCCTTGACCGTTGTATAGGAAAGGAGTGCACTGATCTTTGTTAACATCATAATGAACAGCTAAAGTGAAGCTTGTTCCCTGGCCCACATCAGGAGGTAATAGACAGAAATCTGTTGAAAAAGAAATAATGTACTGTAAGATTTGTTGTATAGGTGAAATTTGATTTAGGTGTTTTGGTTTTAATCAAGTTCTGCACTTCATAATGATCATAAGTAGCACTGGGCCACAATATGTTGTTTTAGTAGAAAACATGAACACATATTTTTTCACATACATTTTCAGACCTCTTGCTTTTGAATGATTTCAAAAGTTCTTTTATCTAAAAATTCACTGGACATTGTTGGAAAATGATCATGTTATTACCTCTTGGGTGCTAAAATTAATCTCATCATGCTCACAACTGATGGGCTCGGACAGAAATGATCTCATTAGTTAAACGTTTGGCATTATAGAGGAAGAAATCATCCAGTCAGCTTTGAAAGGCTGTCAGGAGTATATAAATAACATTTCCGGGGGATTAAATGTTCAGTAAACACCATTGGTAAAAGTAGAAGACAGTCATTATTCACTTGCAAGTCACAATATGAACATGAAGTCAGTAAAGACCTAAAATACAATTTTAGGATTTTAGATGTAATCTTAAACATAACGCTGACAGAGAACGACCAGAGGATCAATAAACTTTGTTTTAAATAGCGCCTTCTTTAAATGAAATGTAAATTACCTCTAATTTAAGACAAAAACATTTTTATGTACCTGGAATGTTTGAATGGCTGATTTTGAAAGCTGAAAGGACAAACCCCCAAAACAGAAGGTGCTTCATCTTGCTGCTTGTCTTCAGGATATCTTTCACAAGTGAGAGAAGGTTGTAAACTGCAGTCTGACCTTTGGAGTTTCTCTGCATGGTGACACCTTCCAAATGTAAGGTAGTCCTATGGCTTTATTACCGCTACTGTATAGAGTTTATAGCCAGATATAAATGATCTATAGATCACAAAAAAAACCAGAAACATGTATTTTGACCACCTGCACTACAGCAGAAATCTACACAGAAGGAGTGAGGCATACTCTATGTCTACAAAAGCCAGGAAATTTTTGTAAACTAACTTGCACTGTCCTAGCATTACAAGAGAGTTACTCTGTCTTATTATTTGGCTGTTATTTCTACAATACTTACATCAGCTTTCCACTCTTAGATTTTTAGCATTAATGTATGATCATGTTTGATGTGAGGCTTTCTGTTAAAAAGAAAGTCATCCATCCATTTTCCTCTGCTTATCCAGTTCAAGGTCGTGGAGTTCAGCAAAGCTGGAGGGTATGCCAGCTGTATGTCATAGGGATGAGAGTTAGGCAACACCCTGACTAGGTCACCAGTCTGTTGCAGGGCTAACACATACAGACAGATACCACTGGCATTCACGTTCACTTCTGGAGTCTGAGAGTAGTCGCTGTAACCATCATCACAACCTCAGGTCATTTAAAGACACATTTTTTTAATCTGGACATGCATTTCTTCCCAGATTGCATTTTGATGCTGTTCCCCTTAGTTACATCTGTTCAACGATGATCTCATGTATTTAAATATGTGAGTATGAATGTACCGACCATTTGTAATATTTAAAAAAAACACACTCCAGTTGAATGGATGTGTGTTTTGTGAGACCCCTTATGTTGGTAAATTTGCTATACAGTTTACAGTTTTTCCCAGAGTTTAAACACATTTCCAGAAACTCCTGTGGCTCAGTTTCTCAGAATGAGTAGTTGCAAAGTAGTTAACTTCTCTGACAAGAAGTTAACTAGTTTGCAACAATTCGGCATATCTCTCAAAAGGAAACAGAGCACTCAAGGCCGTATTCTTAAAACGCATTCTTTCCTCCCAAATAATAGACACAGTTGTTTTACACTTTTGGCTTACAGACGACCGAACACTGATGTGATTAAATGATCAAAATGCTATCAAAAGTGTTCATGTATACTTTGGTTTCATGAAGCCATGTTACATATTTAAATGTATAAAGTGTGTGTGGAAAGGCCTTTTCTTTTGTAGGGTACTACATGTTACACCTATGCAGTGTAAGGACAATGAGGAGCATTGCAAAGAAAGGAGTGGTATCAGATACAAAAAATAACAAAATTAATATTTATTCCTTACTGAGCTGACAAAAAAATTGCAGTGAAACAAATCAGTCTGTATCTCACCTCTGAGCCTGGCCAGAACTTCATCCACATGGGCTGCAGTGTGCTCGCTGGCCAGTCAAGGTCATCAAAAATGTTAGTAAAAGGAGATTGAAGATTAGTGTTACACGCTGCTCATAGTAGGAACAGCTTCAAGGAAAGAGGAAAATACTTTTCATAGCCCTATAAACTGATAATCAATGAAAATAAATAAATTGAATACAATACAATACTAGATTTTTGTTCTCTTAGCTCCAATTTTCACTGACACAGGCAGACACAGTGTCAAATGGATGGCCAAAAATAAACTGTGAGATACATTTTATTGTTGAGAATAGCTTCTGACTTGATGGGCAAGTATGTCTAAAAAAGATTGTCAACACTGACACGTTACTTGATCATGTCTGTCACTTCAACAAAACATCACATTTAAAATGATCTGATTTTTGGATGCAGCTTTAACTTCGGGTTAACTACAGTGCAAACTATAATTCAGTGCCAGGAAGTTTAGAAATGTGACCATGCAGCTAACAAAAAATGGTCCCACGGTTCTTTAACCCTTTGGTGGCATATGTCTGGTGCTCAGGATGAACAGCCTACAGCCTCTTACATGAAGTAAGTTCACCTAGAAAGGATTCATGAAAAGTAAAGATTAACAATGCATAAACATAGATAGATTTTAGGGTAGTTATAAACCAGTTCCCCTCTATGACTAACACAGTAATCCTTTACAAAGTTGGGTCTCTCTCTTGCTATCAGACCACGTCTTCAGCCAGTTCAAGGTCCAAATTAAGTAGGACTCTTTTTAAAAGTGTATCAGTAATATCAGTCATATAACATTACATTTTGCATGTCAACGACCAAAGGTTCATGGTTAAACACAATGCATTGTTCAATTGTCATCCGTTAGGTAGATACAGAAACTGGCTGACATTGCATACTTTACCTTTGTAATATGACTGCACTGATCTTTGCCTGAATAACACAGCGAGGTTTAAGTGTGAGCCATGGCCTTCACCAGGAGCTAATAGACACATTTTATTTTTTGTATTGTATATAAACTGGTTCTTGGATTTACCTTTAAATCAACAATCACTCATTTTCTTTAAGTGATAGAGTCATAAACAACAGTGCGACTTTTGGACAAGACAAATTTTAAAAAGATAATAGCAGTGCTAGACATTTATCAGAATCAGAATACTTTATTATTGCTCGTTTACAGCGAACACTTTTATTGTATAGGCAAGATATGTATATATGTATATGTATATGTATATGTATATGTATATGTATATACACATATACATATCTTGTGTACGTATATTTCTGACCTACACCCTCTGGGGCGATCATGGCTCAAGAGTTGGGAGTTTGCCTTGTAATCGGAAGGTTGCTGGTTTGAGCCCCGGCTCGGACAGTGTCGGTCATTGTGTCCTTGGGCGAGACACTTCACCCGTTGCCTACTGGTGGTGGTCAGAGGGCCCGGTGGCGCCAGTGTCCGGCAGCCTCGCCTCTGTCAGTGGCCACCCCACCCTGGGGTGGCTGTGGCTACAATGTAGCTTGCCATCACCAGTGTGTGAATGGGTGGATGACTGGATGTGTAAAGCGCTTTGGGGTCCTTAGGTACTAGTAAAGCGCTATACAAATACAGGCCATTTACCCTCAGTATCAGAATCAGAATCCCTAAGGAAATTATGTGGGTTACAGTTGATCCAATACAGTAACAGAAACAGACTAGACTATTTAACAATACAATAAGTTACAGATTTACAGATTTAAGAAATAGAACAGATATATACAAATTACTCAATAATATATATCAAGGATTGACAGAGGTGATTATAAATAAATATCAAGAATATTGACAGCAACATTACTGAGTAGAAAACAACGTGTGCAAAAAGGGTGTAGCTATTGCAGTGTTTACAGTGTATACTGTGTATAAATGGAGGAGTTGTACAGGGAGATGATTTCCTGTGTCGTTCAGTGGTGCTTTTTGGTACTCTCAGTCTCTCATTGAACGTGCTTCTGTGGCTAGCCAGCACGTCATGGAGCGGGTGGGAGGTATTATCCAACATTGGCTTTATTTTGCACACCACCTTAAGGGAGTCCAGCTCCATCCCCACAACATTACTGCCCTTGCAGAACAGTTTATTTAGTCTGTTGGCATCTGTGACCCTCAACCTGCTCCCCGAGCATGCAACAGCATAGAGGATCGCACTGGCCACAACAGACTCATAGAAAATCCTGAGCATTGTCTGACAGATGTTGAAGGACCTCAGCCGCCTCAGAAAATAGAGACGACTCTGGCCTCTCCTGTAAAGTGCAGTGATGTTTTTAACCCAGTCTTGTTTATTGTCTATGTGTACTCCAAGGTATTTATAGTCCTCCACAATGTCCACATCGACCCCCTGGATTGAAACAGGAGTCAAGGGTTTCCTGGTCTTAAAGTCCACGAGCAATTCCTTGGTCTTTGCCACATTGAGCTGCAGATTATTCTGCTTGCACCATGTGACAAAGGAATCACCCACAGCCCAGTACTCTGACTCATCACCCTTGCTGATGCATCCGACCACCGCAGAGTCATCAGAAAACTTCTGAAGACTGCAGGTCTGTGTATAAAAGTGTCTGTAGCTAAGAAGGTAGAGCAGGTCATATACCAAGCTGAAGGTTTAAGCGGGACAGTGCGTGGAGGTTATTTTATATATTTTTCTAAAAACAAATGTCCTCTATGCACCTGTCATTGATTCAGGTGTGCAGTTTTTTTATTATTTCCATCACAAAATGATTGTGTCTGCCTGCAGCAGAGTAAGAATCTACACTTTTGGTGAATATAGTGGTTCTTATATACTGTTTTTCTACTCTACTTGTGTGCTCAAAGCACTTTATACAATGTGCGTCATTCACCTAAGATGAATGCTTCCTATTCACACTCCCACAGATACATCGGAGAACAATTTGGGGTTCAGCATCTTGCCTGAGGATACTTTTTGCATGCAGACTAGAGCAACCAGGAATTGAACCACTAAACCTTAGTGGCTGACCAGCTCTACCTCCTGAACTACAGCCACATTTTGATGGTGTGCGTCAACAACAGCATGCCTAGGGTCACGAGGCCCACTAATGGTGTAGTGAGTAAAGGAAGGCCTAGTGACCTTAAAGCATTTTTGACATATATTGTGTAATTCATTTAGTACAAAATGACATAACAATGGCCAGTGGAACCAGAATTATAAACCTTTTCAGGCAAGGGTTAAAGTGGGATTTGGCAGGTGGAGGAACCTTAACATCTTAAGCCCCAACGCCCCCTGATACGGGGGCAAAAGGCAGGAGATCAGTTAGGCTTGGGGCTTAAGAGGTTAAGTTCTCACCTAATAGGGAAATGAAAGAGAATGTTACATAAACCTTATCTGTTTAAATTTAATCTGATTACTCCTTCCGGAAACAAGTCATGTTAATCAGCAGCCATAGTGAAATGCACATGGGCACCGACTTTAAAGTATTTTCTTTTATTTTCATTCTAATGGTCAATGAGACATAAAAACGCATGCACAGAAAATTATAAATGTGTGTGAAAAACAATAACCTAAAAACATTAGCTTACTTGCCCCACAAATAAAAGCCTTCCCCCTAGATTTTGTCTTTCTATCACTACATTTGCTCTTGCAAAATTCTTAAATCCCTACATTTCCATAGGTTTTTCTCTTATAATGGTGATACCGAGGACCTAAATTAATAATGTCCATGTAAACTCTACCAAAATACTGCAAAACCAGTTTTGCATTTAATGTCCATCAAAACCTTTGAATAACATCAAATTCTTATCATGTAATTTGTTAAACACATTACCCAATATGAAATATCATAACTTCTGCAAAACATCAAATACAGATCCTCTATTTGATTAAGAAAAATCTAACATGAGCTCGGTCATTACATGTAAGGTCAAAATTTCCAGTTTATCGAATGTTGAATGTCACTTGCTAAGCAGGTCTTATCTTTGAAGATTGTTTTTAGTCTTCAGTAGTCTTCAATTTGAGAATATCTTTGACAAGCTCATCTTCCTCTTGAGTCCTCTCTGTCTTACATTTTTCTTCATATATGATAGTGAACTTCTCACATGCTGTTTTTTTTTTCTACCTTGCAAATGCAACTACAGTAACTGTGGACATCTGGAAGATGCAATGTGTGGCTAATAGCACACAGAGCAATATGTGTGTTTGATGATATTTGTTGAGCTTTTTCAAGTGTTGCAAATTAGCTGCCACTTCACTTCTGTTGTGCCTGCAGCTCGTGGTGAAGTTAAACCTCATCTTGATATTATTGGGTTAATGAGCTGCCTATCAGATTTAACTGCAGAAGCCATTTCCACATGTCAACACCGACAGCTGAAATATTTTCTCATGCAGTGTCTTGAACTGCTCTCCTAAAAGCCAAACCGCTAAACTTATATAAAGCTGAAGCTTGTGTATAAAGAAACAGAAAGTTTAATATGCATTTGATAAAACAAACAAAGCAAACAAAGAACATGTCACGGTTCTGGGTCGGTTTGACCCAGCATTTTGAGTTTATTATGTTTCGCTTTATCTCTTGAATGATCGTTGTATTACCTTTGTGATTTGTTGCTTACTATTTGAGTTCCATGTTTCTGTTTACTCGTGGTTAAGGATTTGTGTTCTCATGTTTTGTGTGAGTTTAGTTCTGTGTCCTGTCTGCGTCCTCGTGTAGTGATCTCTTGTTTCCTGTTTTTGTGAAGGTCTGTGTGTCATGTGAATGTGTTCAGTTTTACCTCTTGTCTCGTCTCGTTAATTACTCCCAGCTGTGTCCACCACCTGTGTGTAATCCCCCTGTGTTTCTCTGTGTGTATTTAAGTCGTGTCCTCTGTCATTGTAGTTGCTGGTCCGTCTGTGTATCCACCATGTTTCATTCGTGTGTTCCCTGCCGTCATCATCATGTACCATCGTCTTCCTTCCTTTATGTCCAGGTTCGTGTTCTTGTTCATGCTCAGTAGTTTAGTTGTCCCAGTATAGTTTAGTTCTCCGTTTTGCCGTTTGCCTATCTATATTTCGTGTTCAATAAATCACCTTCACACCTTCACAACTGCCTGCGTTTGGATCCTCCTTTACCTTTTCCACACGGCTCTTCTCACTCGCCGTGACAGAACATTGCATTTTTAGATACAAAGCATAGTACAATTTCAACCTAAGAATGAGCAGAATGATAATGCAGAAAGCTGTAGGAATGACTTGTATAATAAAATGTAATACTTAAAGCTTTAAACTTGGAGTATAGCTTTAAAATTTATGTTACAAAGAGATGACTAATTTAAAAAAATAGAGTTGGGAAAATACCAAAAGCAAACTCGGATACTTTAAATATTTTGATCCTGGCATCGTGACTTAAAAACAAAAAAGATCTAAAATGAAGAATCTTAAATAAAGGGCCAGCACTCACAACATATAATGTGACTTTTGGTTTTCAACTGCTCCACCAACACAGATATTGATCGCCATACTGTGAATGCTGACTCAGCACTCACACTAATAATGAAGATATCGGTCTTAACATTTTTTTTTCATCCCACATTTCAAAAAAATTCTAGAGGTTAGATTAATTGGTGATTCCAAATAGCATAGCAACCGTTGTATTATTATTAATTTTTTTTGCCTGTCCTGGAGAAATAGTTTGCTGCTTTATAAGAAAGCCCTCCGCAAAGCCAGAACATCTTACTATTCATCACTGATTGAAGAAAATAAGAACAACCCCAGGTTTCTCTTCAGCACTGTAGCCAGGCTGACAAAGAGTCAGAGCTCTGTTGAGCCAACCATCCCTTTAACGTTAACTAGTAATGACTTCATGAACTTCTTCACAAATAAAATTGTTATCATTAGAGAAAAAATTACCAGTAATCATCCCACAGATGTAATATTATCTACAGCTACTCTTAGTACCATTGATGTTAAGTTAGACTCTTTTTCTCCAATTGATCTTTCTGAGTTAACTTCAATAATTACTTCCTCCAAACCATCAACATGTCTTTTAGACCCCATTCCTACAAAACTGCTCAAAGAAGTCCTGCCATTGATTAATTCTTCGATCTTAAATATGATCAACCTATCTCTAATAATCGGCTATGTACCACAGGCCTTCAAGCTGGCTGTGGTTAAACCTTTACTCAAAAAGCCATCTCTAGACCCAGCAGTCTTAGCTAATTATAGGCCAATCTCCAACCTTCCTTTCATATCAAAAATCCTTGAAAGAGTAGTTGTCAAACAGCTAACAGATCATCTGCAGAGGAATGGTTTATTTGAAGAGTTTCAGTCAGGTTTCAGAGCTCATCACAGCACAGAAACAGCTTTAGTGAAGGTTACAAATGATCTTCTTATGGCCTCTGACAGTGGACTCATCTCTGTGCTTGTCCTGCTAGACCTCAGTGCAGCGTTCGATACTGTCGACCATAATATCCTATTAGAGCGATTAGAACATGCTGTAGGTATTACAGGTACTGTGCTGCAGTGGTTTGTATCATATCTATCTAATAGACTCCAATTTGTGCATGTAAATG
The DNA here is from genome assembly GCF_051167445.1 of Perissodus microlepis. Lineage (NCBI taxonomy): Eukaryota > Metazoa > Chordata > Actinopteri > Cichliformes > Cichlidae > Perissodus > Perissodus microlepis. Next base: position 12,660,521 of record NC_140467.1, read on the forward strand.
GAGAGTCCTCTTCACACACTGAGGTCAATTATGGAGTTCCACAGGGTTCAGTGCTAGGACCAATTCTGTTTACAATATACATGCTTCCCTTAGGCAGCATCATTAGAAGACATAGCATACATTTTCACTGCTATGCAGATGACACCCAGCTCTATCTGTCCATGAAGCCAGATAACACACACCAATTAGTTAAACTGCAGGAATGTCTTAAAGACATAAAGACCTGGATGGCCGCTAACTTTCTGCTTCTTAATTCAGATAAAACTGAGGTTATTGTACTCGGCCCTGAAAATCTTAGAAATATGGTATCTAACCAGATTCATACTCTGGATGGCATTACCTTGGCCTCCAGTAACGCTGTGAGGAACCTTGGAGTCATTTTTGACCAGGACATGTCCTTCAACGCACATATTAAACAAATATGTAAGACTGCTTTCTTCCATTTGCGCAACATCTCTAAAATTAGAAATATCCTGTCTCAGAGTGACGCTGAAAAACTAGTTCATGCATTTATTACTTCCAGGCTGGACTACTGTAATTCATTATTATTAGGATGTCCAAAAAACTCACTGAAAAGCCTTCAGCTAATCCAAAATGCTGCAGCAAGAGTACTGACAGGGACTAGAAGGAGAGAGCATATTTCTCCTGTTTTGGCTTCCCTTCATTGGCTTCCTGTTAAATCCAGAATTGAATTCAAAATCCTGCTCCTCACATACAAGGTCTTAAATAATCAGGCCCCATCTTATCTTAATGACCTTGTAGTACCATATCACCCTATTAGAGCACTTCGCTCTCGCTCTGCAGGCCTACTTGTTGTTCCTAGAGTATTTAAAAGTAGAATGGGAGGCAGAGCCTTCAGTTTTCAGGCCCCTCTTCTGTGGAACCAGCTTCCAGTTTGGATTCGGGAGACAGAAACTATCTCTACTTTTAAGATTAGGCTTAAAACTTTCCTTTTTGCTAAAGCATATAGTTAGGGCTGGACCAGGTGACCCTGAATCCTCCCTTAGTTATGCTGCAATAGACGTAGGCTGCCGGGGGATTCCCAAGATGCATTGAGTTTTTCCTTTCCAGTCACCTTTCTCACTCACTATGTATTAATAGACCTCTCTGCATTGAATCATATCTGTTATTAACCTCTGTCTCTCTTCCACAGCATGTCTTTATCCTGTCTTCCTTCTCTCACCCCAACCGGTCGCAGCAGATGGCCGCCCCTCCCTGAGCCTGGTTCTGCCGGAGGTTTCTTCCTGTTAAAAGGGAGTTTTTCCTTCCCACTGTCGCCAAAGTGCTTGCTCATAGGGGGTCATATGATTGTTGGGTTTTTCTCTGTATCTATGAAGCGCCTTGAGGCGACTTTTGTTGTGATTTGGCGCTATATAAATAAAATTGAATTGAATTGAATTGAATCCTGTTCAGTACTTTAGAAATCAGAACTGAAGGCCAGGAAAGAGCCCAACGGATTTATTTTTTCAAGTGGAGAAAATATGCCAATGCCATATTGTTCCACTTGATTAGTCTATATTATCATTGTTTATTTATTTTATTTTATTTTAGAGCAAAGAGAAGTTACTCTTTTCACTGCGGTGGGGGCAAGCAGACCACCACCGGCCCGGCAGTCGCAGGGAGGTCCAGCGTCACAGACCCCGACCAGACTGCCAACTCCTCCCAGCCCCCCAGCCTCTATGGAGTGCAACGAGGGTATGAAGACCCCATACCTCACTCTGCCCACTCATATGTCGTTTTGCTGCATGCTGTTCTAAAGTGCATTTAAAACATGGGAGGGGCATGGTGCTTCCTGCCAGAAAGCAGTAGGTGTCAGCACGGCCCCTACCGAGAACACTCAATGTCTATATGCTTTTAAAATTAAGAGGTAGACACCGGCCCCAGAGGCTGGGTTGGATATACAAACCGCACTCTTGACGCCGTATATCACGCTCTCTCTCCCTCTTATTGAATAACTGTGGCGAACCCTGACAGGTCATTCTCGCAGTTGTGACCTCCCAGGTGTGTCAGGTTAATGATCAGGAGGGGCGGTGGAATGGGCATCCCCCTGGAACAAATCACATATCAAAACAAAAAGCATGCAATAACCCCACAAAAATAAAACACTACACGCTAGTAAAAGATCAAAATATAAAACACAGCACTACATGCAAGGAGATAAAAACACCAAGTTAAACTTGTCCATTCCACCCTGTGACACAGCCACCAGAAAAACACCACCCAAGAGTTACCAGAGCCTCCACCAGAACATGACCACAGGCCATAGGCGGTGCTCTCCAGGGAAAACGTCCCTAGGGAATCTCCAGACGCCCCAAGCCTGCACCTACTGCCGCACCAGCGATACTAGGAAAGGTGGGACAAAACCACGACCCCCCACCCCCGCTGGAGCAGATCACACTTAGTGGTGTTTGTAATTCAACTTGACTGGGTTTAAATTTCTTTTTGGTAGTGGAGGAGGTGCGTCGACAGGAGGAAACAGCCAGACATGCCAGAGCCGTAGCGCTGGCCAAGCAGGGTCGCTGGATGAATTGGGAGGGTGTTGAAAAGAGGAAACTCTCATGGAGTGAAATCTGGGAAATGGAGTCTTATAGACTAAGTGTCATCATCCGAGCGACATACGATGTGCTACCTTCTCCAATAAATCTGCAGCTGTGGTTTGGAAAGGACCCAGCCTGCCCCCTGTGTACAGTCCCAGCCACACTCAAGCACATCTTGGTTGGTTGTAGGACTAGCCTTACTCAGGGCAGATACACATGGAGACACAACCAGGTCCTCAGGTGTCTAGCCGAGAAAGTTGAACACAAAAGAAAATCCATCAACGCTCAACCTTTTACGACCCAAGAGGAGCGTCAGTTTTCATCAGCATTTGTCCGGGAGGTAGACAAGCCGAGGATAAGCCTCTCAACCCTGGACCTGTGCCCACTGAAGGTTGCCAGGGATTGGCAGATGCAAGTGAACTTGGATCAGAGGCTAATTTTTCCAACAGAGATCGTAACAACTACTCTGCGACCAGACCTTGTCCTATGGTCTAACACCCCAAAACTTGCGTACGTCATTGAGCTGACGGTACCATGGGAGGAAGCAATTGAGGAAGCATCTGAGTGTAAGAAGCTGTGGTATTCCAACTTGGCAGCTGAGGCAGAGGACAGAGGCTGGAAGATCAAGGTGGAAGTGGGGTGCAGGGGCTTTGCTACCAGTACAACAGCAAAGCTGCTTGAGAGATTGGGATCAGAGGACAATCAATGGCAGGCTATAAGAATTAGCTAACACTGCTGAGAAGACCAGTCACTGGCTATGGCTAAAAAGGGCTGACATCACTTGGGCAGCTAAGGCAGTCAGCTAACCGCGAGACACACGCCCAGGATTGATCGACCCATGGTGGTCCTGCCTCAAAAGGGGGTGTCAAAAGGGTAAAACATAACATTAGAAGTTTTGCTGGTTGACTGATACAGCTGTCTCAGGGCCTCCTGGGGACTGTGCAGTCAACCTCATGGTAGTGAAACCAAAAGGAGGAATGAAAGAATAGGAAAGAAAAATGTTTCCGTTCTTCTCCCCTCTGCTCTTCTTCCCTTTTCTGGGAGGCAGTGGGGAGGTAGAGCGAACAGCCCAATCCGGCGGGGAGGTGTGGGATGCCAGATCCGGCGCCCCCCTTCTGGCTCTCTTCTCTGCTCTCTCCTATCTTGTCCCTCTTGTCTTACTTCTCTCTATCACCTTTTCTATCCCTTTGAAGAAATGAGGCTCCATAAATGTTAAAGAGGTAAGTATTATTTCTCAGTTGCAGTGAATAGATAGATGAAAATAAACTGTAGAAAATTAAACAGCAGAAAGAAGAAGAGAAATAACAATTCTAACATAAACCAGTCACACACTCCAGGGCCTGATCAACCCTGGCAGGGTCTCCTTGGATGAGGGTTTCTAGTGATAATGGATGAAACCGGATGAATCCAAGGTGCACTACTGACGATGTGTCCCAAATTTTAGTATGATAATGTAGATCACATAATCCCTAAACCTAACCAAGGGCTGGTAAAGTTTCTGGGCTGCCTTTCCTCATAACAGCCATCCCTCAAGTTTTTCTCCATTTAAAGCAATGCATTATCAGGGATTGTAACATCTAGTCCTTTTACTGAATATGGATTTAATTTGTTGATATTCTAAAAATCTTTTCTTGTTGATCCCATATTGTATAACTACTTTGTCAAACGAAATAAAATCTGTTCCTTCTGATATATGTTCCAAGTATTTAATTCCTTCGCAACTCCAATCTGGGAAGTTAATCGTATTATTGTTTTGTAATATGTCAGGGTTTTTCCAGATAGGTGTACGTTTGCATGGAATTAATGAAGACTCCTTCATTTATAGAAACTCCCACCATGCTGTCAGAGAAGAGCTGATGTTGATGCTTGTCGTTTGATGTTTGAACTGATAAATGGTAGGTCTGATATCGCTAGATATCCACAGCGATGACAGCACAAGAGCCCTTCTGGATGAAGTCGAGTCTGATTGGGAACGGGACCTTCGGTGAACTGGTCGTTCATGCTGAAGTGTGCTCCTTTCAGCTCCCTCCCGCGAATTTTCACCTGCTCCTTCTGTTTGAAGTGGCCGAATTTGGCCACAATAGAATGTGGTCCCCTGGCTCCGGTCCCTTAGGCCCGATGCGATGGACTCGATCGAGTGATGTTCTTCACGGTGTCCTCTGGCATCTTCAGGTGGGTTTTAACCCTTTAAGACCGGTTGGATCGAGCTCGCTCCGTTTTGCGTAACTATTTTTAAAGCCCTGTAGAACTGCAACCACATAAGCTAGCGCAATAATTTTTTTTTGCACATGAAACCGGAGGAGTTGTTCTTACATTTTATGCCATCAGCTTGTCCTAAGTCACGTTTCCTTCAACAAATAGCTTTGCAAAAATTTCGTAAAAAGCATTTGCAGCAACGAAAACAAAATATTCCAGAAACATGCTTTGCCGATCAGATCAGCTGTTCATTACACTTCCTACATTCGAATAGACGTCAGCGCGAACTATTGCATATCCGCCATTACCTGCCCGAAACCGGAAGTGATGTCATTTTCATGGAAAATGTAGTTTTTTATCTTCAGGGCCTTTTTTTTTTGCAAATTTGCATTATAATATTTATTTTCAGTTTTCCTGCAGTATATAAAAATTGGTGTATCTCAAAAATAAAACTATGAAGTGGTGGCAAACTATTTTGTGCAACTTTTTTGTATTTACAGTTTTGAGGGATAAACCTCTTAAATTTCTCGAAATATATGTAAAAGACTACAACGATTTTCAATTTTTTTGTAGTTTATTGCACTTTTTGCAATTTATGTAGTTACTATGGACTTAATGCATACATATGATTAAAATTTGGGATATAACGGTTGTATCGATGTATAGGAACTTGAAATGCTCCCAAAAATGGCACTACAGCATGTAAAAATATAAAGATAAGCTCCGGCGGACGGCTCTATTAAAGGGTTAATGAAACCTCTCACCGTTTCTTCCGCATCCTCGTCGGCAGATTCTGTGATACCAGAAAACACAAAGCTATCTCTCATGCTACAGGCTTCCTGTCACACTTACCTGTCTCACTTACCTCTCCCTGTCTCACATACCTCTCCCTTCTCATCTCCCCTGCTCACTTACCTATCGTTAAAACTACTAGGTTAATACAACGGTATTAACCTAGTAGTTTTTAACGATCAACCTTAATCAACGTAGTATTTAAACATCATACAAATGTTGTGTGAAAATCTGTGACGTGTTTTTAAGTGTGTTGAGTTTTAGTTTATTATGATACCCATTATTGCAGCAGTGCAGCTGCTATTATTGAGGTCACAGATCTTTATACTTTGACAGTGCTCTATAACAGCAAAAAACACATAAATACCATAACAAGAACAGATGAAGCCACGCAGATGCAACAACAAAACGAATCTTTACAGCACAAATCGGGCTCCATAGGGTTAAGCATTAATAATATAACAATTATCAAACATAGCATTTAAATTAAACACCATTACTTTTAAGTTTAAACAGGAATTAAATTTATATTAACAACCTTCCTACCTGTGGTCAGAAGTCATGGTTTGTTTTGCTGGTTTCTTGTGTTAACTGCAATTCCTTCCTAGGCTGATATAAAACTTATTTTAATTGAAATGTGTCACTCAAACTTTGGTCTCTGGCCTGAAGGTCACCAAAGCTTACTCCTCTACATAACTGGTAGTAGTTGTATTTATTTATTTTTTTAACTGTTAGCAAATACAGATGTTGGGAATGTGTTTGGAGTGTGTAGGTCTGTATGTTTTGTGAGGGAGCGCATCGCCGCTTCTGCTGAACCCTCCGTCTGCTGGTACATCGGACTCGGAAACCTAAATGACTGACTATACTTATATGCGGCCGCTGCTGTCACAATCCGGACCGTGACCAAATGACTGTGGAGGCTGGTTATGTTGTTGCTCTGACGTCAGCGCAAGCTACAGAGAAGCTGACGGCATGAGTATAAAAAGCCGGCCGGTTTGAAGGCTGGGGCTTCGGTGCTTCAAGCTCTTGCTCCGCACCGGGTTGACAGCAGACTGCGAGGGAGGGCTGAGGCGATCAAGATGCAGTTTCTGACTCGCACTGTCATCGTTTCCCTTCAGCTGACTTTATTCAGCGCAGTGCATGGTAAGCGCTCCTACAGTAAAGAAATAAATACATAGAAATCTTACCATGCATTGCTAAGATTTTCTCTCTCTGTGTGTAGAAAATGATTCTTTAAAGCAGGTGTCTCAATCCAGCTGCATGCTTAGTGACGGAGACCAAGAAGTTTTTCTTTTTTACTTTTTCTTTTATGTTTCTTTTGTGTGTAGTTTGATTCGTGACCGTTTTTAATTTATCAAAAGTTGGCTATGAAATTTTACTATTTGTATGTACCGTAAACTCTTGTTCTACAAGTGCTTTCTTTCTGTCTTGTTTAGGTGCCAAATGGACATATGATGGTAAGTGTGACAATATTTTACACACAATTTGTAATATATATATGGTAAATAAAATATAAAAAGTTTATATGATATAATAAAGTTGTTGTTGATGGGTTTTTTGTTGTTGTTGTTGTTTTTTGTTTTTTTTGCTTTGCGCTATCCAGTAAGAACTGACATCGAAAAAGCATTATTTTCTTTTTGGCTCTTCATCAGTGTTTTAAGTCACAGTGTCAAACAGGAAGACAAAAGCGATGACAGTGTGGTAAACACCATGCACAGTCACCACTTTTGTCTGTGATGAACAAAGTCGGACTCTACAATTATAACATTTCATAAGTGGCTGGCTGCCTTTGTCTGGTGCCTTAAGCTTCATGGAGAGGGACTTCTTGAATCATGTCTATCTCTTACATAAACTACTCTTACTAAAACCTCTTGTCATTATGTTCCACCTAAAAATGTCTGAATGTTAAAGCAAAATCTTTGCAGGTGAAGCAATGGAAATGTATATAATTTGTCTTGACAGTTTTTTGTTTTTGTTTTCTGGAAAAATCTTAAGCAATCTTTGGGAAAAAAAAATCATTGATCAAGTCCTCTATTACCTTTAAAAGTTACCCAAACGGTGGAGGGATTCTTTACCTCTGGTTCCTTTGGGCTGAATAAGAAAATACCCACTTCTCTGGTCAGTAATTTGTAGTCATGATTAATATAGTTCGATTAGAATGTATCTGTTCTTAATTAGGATAATGACTGACCTTATATGTCAGTACGGAGTACTGTGACAGTGCTTCTTGGTGCTTCATCCTGAAATATGCACAATATATAAATATACAAAAATAGATAACATAGAATAACATAGATTAAATACTAAATGCCACATTATAGTAGTCAGCAGTCTGTCTACTGGTAGCACTTTCTGTTGGTGGTGGTGCTACAGCTGAGTCATATAAATTATCTCCACCTCAACACTCCACCCTCTGGCAAAGGACATACAATGAGTCTTTGCACGAGAATAAAATAAATGAGATTAACAATGTCTGTTGTATTCCTCTCACCCTGCTCTTCTACCAGTGTGATGTTTAGAGGATTGCTTAGAAAAGCTTGTTAAAATCTTCTATTTTAAGATTTCTTTTACGTAGAAATTACCCACAGTCATCTATGTTCTACCAAGTACTGCCTAGGGACCACCAAGGGCCACTAAACATCCTATATTAAAGGGCAGCCAGCATCAAAGTAAAACACAAATGTTATGAATAGTGAGTAACAGAAAAAGTAAAATAAGAACAATTTTCTTCTTAGTTAGAGAAGGTTTGCCTAGATTGAACTTGGAGCTTTTCATCAAACAAGTATTCAGTGATTTTGCTACTTTGCTTGACGACTTCTGGCATGTCTTATACAGTCAATCCACATTTGTCTGAGAGGGAGGTTGGGGGCAATCTTTTATATTTAACCATGGTCAGCTGGCATATGGTGAATGGTGAATCTTTTGATGAATGCTAAACAGATAATGAATTAGCAGCAATTGTGCTGCCAAGATGAGAGCATACGCACAGCTTCTTCCATTTTGTCACAAATGTGACATTTCAAATTTGATGAAGTCCATTCATTGCAAACTATTAGCCTGACTTTCATGTTTGAAAAGCTCAGTGCATAGACGCTTACACTTAAAACATCACGCAATGAAAATGCACATTCAACAGCTTCCTGCTTTTCTTCTCAGTCCATTTTTAAAAAATAATTGTTTCCCAATTTCTGTATTATTTTAAAGCACACTGTGCCTCGTGGCCTTGGAGGAAACATTTTTGAGAGTTACCCCCCTGACAAAAAAAACTGAGGTCGCTTTGTAAACCGTATGACTCAATTGTAAATGTGGCCATTTTCGGTGTCTTGCACTTTATAGAAACCTCTCATTTGGAGAGAGACGGCATTCTCACTGCGTGGCGCTGCCTGCAAGCAGCAGGCTGGTTCTCTTTTCTCACTGCTTCAAAAAAAGCCCATGAGCAGAGCCGTAGGCTCCCTCCCACCATCTTGTTTATAGATAATAATAAGTCATTTGGACCGAAGATAAGACATTTATTACACACTAAAACAAACTCTAGCCCTCTTTGGAGCCACCCACTGTTTAGCCTCACACTGTGAGATGTTTGCCTGATAACATTAAACAGTTTAGTTTCTGAAAAATGTCCATGTTAATGTTTTCTGGTGAATCCACACTTTTAAAATTGAAATCTAGGTATTAGTGCAAATTCAGATTCAAAAATTGCATAATGTAATAATGTTAATGTTGTTGCAGGACCCCAAGGACAGGACCACTGGTCCGAGCGTTATCCGTATTGTGGTGGAGCGCTACAGTCACCAATAGACTTGGAGTCAGATCTGCTAAGGTTTGATCCCACTTTACGTCCAATTGAGGTTCAGAACTACAACCTGTCTCCAAATGAGCAGCTCACTCTTGGAAACAATGGACACTCTGGTGAGTATACATCAACAGTGTTATCCAAAGAATATGTAAGACGTGCAATACGATGTAAGATGTACTTACACTCATCACAAGTAAGACAGTGTGTATCAAACTAAGCAAATATTTAAGTATGCCATGCTTTGTTTGGCCTGAAATCTAAAAGTTTTTAAAATGAAAGTGATGCGCTTGTCTATGCATTCATTAAAATGTCCACACATAAATGTGGAGACCTATTTTCTGGGCCAAACTTAGGAAAATGATAGGCAGATCTTTTTTCTTCATCTGCCACAGCAATTTTCTATAATCAACCTCTTATTATCTTAACTGCCTGGGAAAATATGACCAAAGACTACTCATCTGATCCGCCTCTGCTTGGACTGACGCATCTTAATGAAGGAAACCAGCTTAAATTTAATGTGCAATATTTATTTAGAACATAGCGAAGTGAAGTGAAACTATGTGTGGCAGCACAAGGTGAGAATAAAGTAAATACTCTTCACAGTTTAAGACAACGCCACTCTGGGAATTTCACCCAGAGAATACTGGAAGTAACACTAATCACCAAGGAGGCAGTTAGGGTTTGTTATACTCAGTACAGAGATGAGGTTCAATGATAAAACAAGTTGACAATTTATTAAAAATTATTTAAAACACCGTATAAAAGCACAATCATAAATATCCATGTACAAATATGCTTAAAAAGGTATTCAGAGCTGAGGCTTACCAGTGGAGGGGCAGGGATGCCACGCACAAACTCCAAAAAAAAGAAAACACACCAAGACACAAGTGCAACACAAAATCACACACACTAATAAACTAAACAAGGCAGGTGTGTACACTCAAGGATCCCACCACCAAGGCACCCTAGTCTCCTCCACGTCGGCACTCCGCATCTGAATAAAAGAACAAAGAAAATTTTAATATATTACAACAAAACTAATGTAGCGCTGGGGGATAACCCAACTGCAGGACCACACTGGTGATCTGCAGCTAGAAAAAGGGCCTCCCACCAGTGGCGTAACAAAAATCAAAACTACAAATCAAAACAACAGAAAACATACAATCGGGATAAAACTTTAAAATCTGGAGCAAACGGAATCGCCGTGTTGCTCCAACCTGCCGTCTGCCCGACTACAAGTTAATCATCCGGTCCATTAATATGTACGCCAGCCGATTCCCATAACCGGCATGCATATGGCCGCTGTCCACGCCGACGTCCACTTTAAAAAGCTGGCAGCAGCAGGAAAAGAAACCTCACAACGGGGACAGACGGTAAAAGCAAGGCAAAGCAAAGCAGCAGCACTTCTGTTAGCGTGGCGTTGCGTAAAACTAAGGCCCACACTTCCGAGTAGAGCGCGTCATGAAACATGAGCAGAGTGGCTCAAAGGAGGCTTCTACAGCTATGACCAGCCGCGATGGAGGCTTCAGAATGATCTCTGCAACACCAAAGGAAGTCAGGTGACCAAAAAGGAGATCATAGGTAAGAGATCCAGGAATGCTCAAATGGCCACTATTTATACTAGCGCCCCCTAATGCGCCAGGCTGAAAGTGGGTTGAACCAAAGAATAACATTCATCCTGCCACATATGCAATAAACTGTGCGCTGCAAAACTAGTTAGATACGTTTCTGTCATGTTCCCTCAAACATCATGTACAAACTGCTCCATTAGGAATTTTTGTGACAATCATGTATAGCTGAGGATGCATGTCATGCCTTCCGAATGTTGGCAAGGATGCATTGCTGTTATATCTGCATAACAAAACTGCTTTCCGCACACAGAATGCAAATAACACAGAAATGCTTATGTGTGCATACCTGGTGGGCCTCAACACCACAAACTGAGTGGCATCATCAGTGTGATGTGTATTCCAAATGGGCTGACAAAGCGTTTTCATGTGCAAGCATTCGTCATGCACTGACGATCATGCGAAATGCACTTTGCGTCACCCGGCTATAAATGGTCTTAAAAGCAGCTACACCACTATGACAGAACAAGACAGTGGGGATAGGGAAGGGTGGGGGGTTGGGGATTTGGCATGCTGACTTCCTCAGTTTAGATAAAGCTCATGTTTTGTGATGCCCCAGTGTTTACTGGTGCAGTCATGACTCTTTATGTTGATGTGTGCTTTCATTTGCTTTGATTCACAGTGCAGCTTTCATTGTCCCCCATGATGTCCATCTCCAGCCTACATAACCGATACACTGCGGCTCAACTCCATTTCCACTGGGGCTCCTCCAGTCGGCCTGCAGGTTCTGAGCATACGGTGAACAGTAAGCAGTATGCTGCAGAGGTAAACAATGCAAACTGCACTTCTCAGAGATAGTAGTGCACTACAGTACTACACTTAAGTACAAATTCAAGGTAGTTGTCCTAAAGTATTTCAATTGACTATGTGCACGAGACAATGCTAACTTCCTGGTTTGAGACCGAATGTGGGGTTGTGCATTTCCGGTAGCTTTACTTTGCGGTCAATCGCTACTGCGAAGATATACTCCAAAATCATGTCCAAAACTCGAAAACGGAAAGATTGCGTTAAGTTACAAAGAGGAGAAGGTGGGAACACTCACCGCTGTTGTGTCATAAAAAAATCTAATGATCAATTTTGACGTTTAAAGCGTTTAGATCGATCAGTTGTTTACATCACTCAACACAAGCAGAACTGCATTACTGCATGCAGAAGACACATCGTCCACATTCAGAAGCACATCTCTGTATAATGACTGGTCTTATGATTTAAACAGGCAAATGTTCAGCATTCAAACTACAGGTGAAGAATAGTCAAACCAGATGTTTCCCCCGTTATGTCGATATCAGCTAGTCAAGTACACACCTACACAGCATGTTAACAAACCATGAAAAAAGCCACACACAAAATGAATGATTGCTGGTAACGGTTTCTATACATTAGTATTTACGAAGGGTATGTTGTGACTTACCTTCGGTCCCTCGCTATAACGCGGTTCACCTTTCACCTCGCTGTTTCGCGGATTTTTTAGTGCAAGTTTGCATGCTTTTTTTTTTACGTCACATTGTGTCCTGCGTCCTGATCGCTGCAGACATCTCCTCCGTGACGTCTCTCCTGTACAGTACAGAATCGCTGCATCGATCGCTAGCAGTGTGACTCTGAAGTGCAGTACTGTATGTCCACGAAACGTTTTGCACCGTCAAAAAATAAAATTGGCTACTTGATTTCACCTATCGCTGGTTATTTTTAGAACATAACACCCGCGATAAACGAGGGACAGCTGAGAAATATAACATTTGAATCCCTTTTCTCTTTTGCTCTGAGGCACGGGGAAAAAATATTGACAAGTCGATGAACATCATTTACAGATATATTGGGTAAATGCCCAAGACATCTATAGAAATGTAAATCGCCGCTTGATTCATTCATTTGCTTAACTTGTTTTGGACCGTAAACCAGGCGCGAATAGGACACCGGAAACAAAGCTCCCCACAGGAGTTTCCGCACCGGAAGTGGCATATGCTAACGTGCACATAGTCAATATCTTTGCAACTTTCTACATGTACATGTCAGATATTCGTTCTGGTTGGTTCATCAACTCATTCATTTCCTGTTAGGATGAATGGTGTTAGGTAATAAGCTGTACCATCTTAATATCAACTGCAAGTGATATGACTAAGATGCAGCTTTCTCATCAGTCATGACCAAGCAGTAACCTATCTCACTTTCTCCTTGACTCTACCAACTCTTAGCTACTGATTCATTTCTGCATTTTCTTTGCTACTGGTCTTCCTGCCAGCTCAACACTCTCAGTTGAGAGGTAGCTTCTCACCTCACCTCACCTCACCTCACCTCATCCCTCTGGCATGTATGAATAAACAGTATGTTTTTCTTTGTAGGTCTTTAGTCCTAGAATGATTTCAGCACAGAGCCTCACTGACTCTGACTTTCCATAGTCAATGTGGAGATTATTGTAGAGTCTACCTTAGAATATAAAGCGCCTTGAGGTGACTGTTGTTGTGATTTGGCGCTGTAGAAATAAAACTGAATTGAACTGAATTGAATGAGAAAAGCAACCTTCGATTAATATGGATGAGGAGGAAGGTGGACTAACAAAGTAAACTGAAGTAAACAGAACTGAAACAGAAGTTATAATATTTAAATGAGAGAGTGGAGTGAGGTTATTAAATATCACACAATATTTCTTCTGTCAGGATTTAAAGATATGATTATCTGTGTCTGCTTATTTAAATAAGTTTTACCCTTATCTGTACTTAGAAGTGACAACTCTGGCTTCAAGCAAAGCATTAATACTTTGTGACTGAAACGTGTGACATTTGACTGGCAGGGGAATCGAAGCCACTGACACCCTTCAAAGATGATGTTGCTAAATATGAAATATGAAAAGCATTCGCATGTCACTGTTGTGGTTTGTTGAGACTGCTGCAAATATGTAGCTCACACCCATCTGTCAAATGTGTTGTTTCTACGTGCTGCCTATTTTGATGTGCAATCAAGTGTAAATTGAAATTATATGCATAAAAACTTTAACTCTAAACCCTCACTGCTAATATTACAGAGAACATAGATGATTCTTTTACCAAAATAAATCATTGGTTTACAATCATCAAATTAGCATATTTGGCATTTAGTTGCATATACTAAAAGTCAGAAAAAAGACATCGGTCAGTATCAGAATGTTCATTGCTAGATGGTATGTAGTCTCTTACTCAAAAGGGTTTTAGGGGATTGTATGTACCAGGCTATTATATACTGTGGTTTTAAACCACTTCGCTAAATGAGCGGCTGTCTGTGCTATTTAACATGTGAAGCCCTGTAAACAGGTTTCACACAATAGTTTCATGTATTTACTTTGGCACTTCAGGTAAAAAAGATGATTTGAAAGTAAAGTTTAAAGTAAAGTAGGTGAAAATGGGATACTGTTGTATATAATTTGGAATTATTTGGATTACAGTGGGCAGACTGGAACGACTGCTGAAACGACTGCAACCTGTGTTCATTTTATGTGACCACGCTCCAGCTGCTGTGCAGCCACATTTAAGGTGCTGTGGTTTGACCTGAGTTTCTGTGTGGACACGTCGAAAACATGCGTCTTTTCAAGTCTCTCCAGACTCCAGAACCACAGTTCCTTGATGACATGTTGTTTTGGAGGCATGGCATGATGGGAAATTGAACATTTTCCTGAAATGGTGAAAAGGCCTTCCTTAATTCTCAAGACAGAGCAAAGTCTGTAAATAAAACTATTTGGTCAGAAGGGCTAAGAAGCCTTTGGGTTGTACAGAATATAGAATAACTTTCTGCTATAAGAAAGCTGGTGTAAAATATTTTCTTTTGGTATTTTCTTCCACAGAAGATTACATTCAATGCTTTCTGAATACCTCCACTTATGTTCAATCCAACTAACATCTACTCTCTGCATTGAATAGCTATTATAAGTGTACACTAATAACAGTTGTCATTTAAATAAAAAGGAGATAACATGGAGAGCAGAGACGTTATAATGACATGATATACCAACCTCCATGCTCGCCCAAAACTTAGTAATAGTCTGAACACAGGGTGGTTGTCTTAAGGTACTTTAAGGTTTATCACAGGGCTGTTGCAGTGATGCAGTGGTGTACATAACAATCTGGCAGTGTATGTGTCACTTTTTCCATGACCCCACCAAATCGCTGCTATTAGTACTATGTCACAGATGGCTTGAGTTATAAAAATGAGAGTGATTTACATAAAATACCTTCTTGTTTTGTGTTTCTCCGCAGGATATTGACATATTGTTCTTTTTGTTCACAGTTGCATGTAGTGCATTACAATTCAGATAAGTATCCCAATATTTCCACCGCCGTGGACAAATCTGATGGCCTGGCTGTGCTGGGTGTGCTGGTTGAGGTGAGACCTTGTGGATAATGTTCTGTAATTTTGTTTTCTTCTGTAAAGTAGACCTAACTATTTGATTATTTGTGTTTCTATAAAGGTTGGGATGTTCAATCCAGCTTTTGAACACATTCTGAAGTTCATAAATGGTATTAAATACAGAGGTAAGACCTGAGTAATAGTTTTTTCTAAGTACTAATGTGGAGTAAACATAAGCCTATGCAAAACATAAGCTGTGGCTTTAGTTTGTGATTCTTTAACTAGGTTTGAGGTCTGAATCATTCATATGACAGTCATGGATTTTACACTAATGTCACCCAACAGCTGATTTCTGTTTTGTCATTCCGACTGTCAGATCAGAAAGTGAAGGTGCCTGCTTTCAACATCAGAGCTTTGCTGCCTACGCGTTTGGATGAGTATTATCGCTACGACGGCTCACTGACGACTCCTCCGTGCTATCCGAGTGTCCTGTGGACGGTGTTCAGGAATCCTATAACAGTTTCTCGCAAACAGGTGCTTCAGCAGCTGAAGTGAACTTTTAACCAGGTTTAATATTAGAATAAGAAAGCAGTTGCAAAATTTTTTAAGATGTGTCAGTGTGGCGTCTTTCTCTCATTTAAACTTTATTGGTGTGGAAAAGCCTTTGTGCTAAACTTGCTTTTGTTTTGCTGTGCTTTATTTAGTTTCTGACCCTAGCAGCAACGCTCTACTCCTCAAATGCCCAGGACTCAGCCTCTATGTCGCTGAATAACAACTACAGGAAAACACAGCCTGTTGAC
The DNA here is from genome assembly GCF_051167445.1 of Perissodus microlepis. Classification (NCBI taxonomy): domain Eukaryota; kingdom Metazoa; phylum Chordata; class Actinopteri; order Cichliformes; family Cichlidae; genus Perissodus; species Perissodus microlepis. The sequence goes on from NC_140467.1 coordinate 12,676,584, forward strand.
AATCGGCTCGTCTTGGCATCTTTCAAAGAACGTAAGTATGGTCTACAAACATGGCTTGCTTTATTACCTGAGCATGGGTGAAAAGGTCACATAAGCGACATGGCTGCTGTGCTGCTTTAAAAAATGGCTGAAAGACATATTTGAATGAATTGAGGGCTTTTATTCTGCTGCAGAGATTACAGCTGTCATGCTGGCTTTGGCTTGTATGGTGTAACCTGCTTGTGGCTTAGATTTGATGCTGATCATTTTTAAATTTGATTGAGCTTGATGAGCTTGTCTGGAAGTACGCCATCTTTTAAGACATGTTGATTTAACCACTCCTCTGACATGCTGAAAACATCTGCAGCCCTTAAATTTGTCCCTAAAGCCTTACTTTTATGTGGTTGCCTGGTGTACCGCAATGTATGGTATTTAGGTCCATATTGTGTGGTATGAATGTGCATGGTTTCCTCAAAGCTTTCCACGCAGAGCTATGCTTTCCTAATGAGACGTGCTGTGACATGGCAGTGTGAAATCCCATGCTATGAGCTTCTCAGAAGCGCTAGTTAGCAGACAGTAGCTTGAGCTTTTACTGTATCGCTATGAGCAGCGCTGTTGCATGGTGGGCTTGAAGATCCATCATCGTCCAAATGAGTATCCAGCTTGCGGGGTTGTTTAACAACATTGGCTCTGTGTCTGATGCAGGCAGAGGACTGCATGGTACTCTTACAGTTACATCTCCGTTAACAAGAAAGCAAATCATACAGCAGCTACTGGTTGGCGACTTAGGAGACCTGGCTGATGAAGACCTGTACAAGCTCCTACCAAGTGGTTCAGAGAAACACCATGCTGGCAAGAAGAAAGACCTCAAAACCCAGCAGAGTGAGAGACTGGCCAAATCCAAACAACAAACGCTGAATCCATCCCTTGGGAAGAAAAGCCAGGCCAACCGCCATGTGGGAAAACTCAGGCTAGCAGAAAACACACTGAGCTACGTCTCACTGGAGCAGAGAGTTTCCCACCAGCTCAAACAGTCCCATGCTGAGAATCAGATGGTTCAGGCTCTTAGAGATGCAGTTTTCCCTGAGCTTAACCTAAAAAGCTACCTAGAGTGCAGATCAGACTTAGCTCTCCCTACCATCAGGTATATTCTCCAGGGACGGCCAACAGACGAGGCTACTGAGTTAAATCATTCCCTGACTAAAGCCATGATGAATCAAAGAAAGACTTCCACAGCATTGGAGAAAGACGTGCCAATGACACAATATAATGGTCATTCCACTGCTACAGTTTCCAGGAAACCACAAAGCCAGGGTTATCCACATCCTTGGCTTTTGCCTATGGAGTGGGAAGACTAGAGAGATGCCTGGCATTGTTGAAACTCAGTGTGACTTTCTGTAGCAGACATCAGTTGTGTGTCCCACAATGACAGCCAGATTTCCACGCCCTGCATTCTTTTAACCAGTTTATGCTTTATGTACGTGATATTACAATTTTACTTTCCTGTGTGTGCACATATTTGTAGTTTTCAGAAACGTTAACAGTTTTTCTTTGTCACAGATTTTGTTTGTTTGTTTTTTGCACAAAATCAATCGGATGCAAAACCAGTGCCCAGCAGTGACTGTCCTCAGTATAATGATAGGACTATCTCAGTGTGTATATTTTTGCTCTGAAAATATATATATTATTTTTTTTAATTTGTTATTACTTTTGGTATCTTTGCCCACATTTGCCTGGCTAAGCAATGCTTTTCAATAAACTATAAAAAATGACAAGTTTCCTGTGTGAAAATCTTTACGTGTCAACTTGTACGAGTGGGAGATGTCAAGGACCATTTAAAGTGTTTTACTGGATGCCAAGCTCAGTCCTATAGTATGGTAATTCTGGAGCCATGCTAGTAATTATTGTCATACACAATGTAGAAATGTGGCTAAACCAAAAGAATTTCTTTTGAGCTAACATGATTTTTAGATCCTTGCTGGGTAACGGAAGCTTTTTACATTTCACTTCTATATTTATATAAAATAATAAAGCATTAAAGGTTTTCAGTTGCACATCTATGAACAGAATTTAATGCTTAAATAGGAGAAATGACAGCAAGTTATTTGACTACATTGTGTTTATTTTGCATGCCACGAAAAAGAAGTGTGTACTTTGTAGATTCTGCACCTTAACTATCTAGAGGAGGATTAAACAAGTAGTCAAATTAAAAATGTTGAGGGTTAACTAGTTAAGATAAAGTTTTAGACTGCGCTTGTGTATTTAAAATTCTGACTTGATCCACGTCACAGCACGATGATGATTTCTTCTTTTTCCTTCATCTGGTCCCAAAAGGGAACCACTACACACCCTCTATATGTCCTCCTCCACCACATCCATGAATATTCTCTATGGTCGTTCTCCTTTCCTCCTGTCTGGCATCTTCAGCATCCATTGTCAAATATATCCACTATCCCTCCTCTGCACATGTCCAAGCCATCTCAGCTGTCTCTCTCTGACTTTGTCTCCAAACCACTCAACCTGAGCTGTCCCTCTGATGGAATTATTTGTAATCCTACCCATCCTGGTCACTCCTAGCGAATTTTACCGTCTTCAATTCAGCCATGTCCAGCTGTGCCCTCTGTCTTTTTAAGGATACCACTGTTTCCATACAATACATCATGGATCTCACAACTATTTTTGTAAAGCTTCCCTCTCAATCTTGCATCCTTGTGTCACAAATCATCTCAGACACTTGTCTCCACCCACTCCACCACCCTGCTTGCACTCTGTTCTCCACCTCTTTTGTAGACCACCCATTGCTTTTTGTATGGCTGCCCCCAGGTATTTATATTCATCCACCTTCTCTATTCCTTGCATCTTCACCATTACACCTGTCTCACCGTCATTCACAGATAATTCATTTATACATTATATACATTTTTTCAAATGGGTCAATGGGCTGCGGGAGAAATTTGAGAGGAACAAAAATTCCAATGTTTGTGTCATATGAGTGTCTGTTTCTCCTATGAAAACTACTGAAACGTAATTATTTTCCCTCTATTATCAGTCATGGGTCGCCCTTTCACTATTTTCCTTAGGTGGTGCTATATCTGAGTTAAAATCTGTTAAAATGCATTTTCACTATTTCTCTCTCTCTCTCTCTCTGTTACTCAGACGACCTCTCTTGGATAAACACTGGTACGTTGCTTTAGACTCAGTAAACAATTTTTAAACAGACATGTATAATCATGTTAAGCCACAATACATAACATGAAGGTTTATAATAATAATTTATAAATTATTTAAGTATTTCTTAGATCAATAAACACATCTAAGTCTAAACGTAAAGCCTTATTATTAAGACTTACTAAGTATTGATTTCTGTTTATTTATGATATGTCACATGAAAATTCAAGTTTATATTTAGGCCTCTGAAATATAAACATACCCCATTAGAAATTGTTATTTAACAATAATTGCCACTTATGACAAAATATATATTTATGCTGCTCTGCAGGTTTACTGGTTCCCATACTGGTGAGCTGTACACTGGGACTTGTTTTCATTGTCACCTTGATGTGCTGCATATTAAGGCAAAAAGGGTAGGTAAAGGGCAAAATCACAGAAAACATCCCTTGCTGAACAATAACTTATTGTATGCATTTTGTTTTTTAACTAAACCACATCTGCTCTGCTTGATTATTTCCATTCCTTGAACAATGTTGTCAAGGCGCCCAAACCTGGTTTGCCCCACACTTTTTAAGGAAGTCTAAATATCTAAATACAACAAGAATTTGACTGGCTTTTTATATGACTGGATATGGAGCCTGGAATACAAAGTACACAACACTATGTAAATTTGACACATTGAGACAGATTGCTTTAACTGACAATCAAATATAGAGTTTAAAAGTCCAGGAGTTGATGATAGTGGTTGTGCCCTCGTTAAATGGATTTTATAGGTGGGAAACGTGTGTGCATTCACTTGTGCCACTCTTAGTCACTCCTTGGCAGTGTGACAACACATGAATCATAAACCCATTTTTGTGCAGTTATGGTTTTCTATAAACAACTAGTAGGACACTAGACAATGTTTATGGGGTTACTTTGTAACTTATTATGTAATTTTTGTGATACATAGTTACAAATATATGAAAATGATTGACCTAGAAAAACAAGCATGTAGAATTTTATGGCTAGAGGAAGTAATGTTATAGCTGTTTTTAAATTCTGATAACTTCCACACTGGTGAGGAGTGATATGTGAGTATACTACTGCATTCATACTTTTAGATATGGAAAACAATGTTAGTTTAAATATGTAAGGATAGGTTAGTATTAACCAGAGGGGAGAAATGGACCGACGTATCTACAGCACTTTTCTTGCTGACCACTCAAGCAGTTAAAGTGAAACTTAAATATGTTCATACAGCACTTTATTCTTTGTGTTTTTAATCACTTTCTATACCTCAAATCACCAATTAATCTAAGGTGCAATTAATCTAAGGTAATACCAAAGTATCTTGGGAAAATCTATCCACACACAGGAACAGCATGCAAACGCCACACAGCCTGCAACTATCCAGGATGTTCAAACTGAAGACCTTATTGTTGTGAGGCTCAGCAGTGCTGACAATGCCTTCCAAAACACATAAATGCATACTTTTGGAGATGAAAGGCTATGTCACAGTCTCATTCCAAATTACATCCTGGAAGGGATTGAAAGGTGTTTAACGTTACATCTTTGTCTAAATGCTCCCCCCATCATTTCTTACACCTCACTGGTAACTATAACTGTGTTTCTTTAAAGCACAGTATCACCTGTTGGTTTTTTTTAGAGTTGCTGCTGAACGAGACAAAGGCATGCATGTTGGATACAATACTGGAGACAAGGACGAGTATGGCTCAAGAGTATAACTCCTTGTTCTGAATCACACTTCAAAGGAGCTCAGAAACTTCAACATCCTTAAGACTTTTGTCCCTTTGCATCACTCACTTTATTTATTTTTTGCCCCATGGGTCACTTTGGACATTTATAAAGGCATGCAAGGTTTAATCACATCACATGATAAAGTTTGCGTGTGGCTCTAGGGTTTTGGGAAGTACTTTTTTCTCTCAAGCCACAATCTGGAGTCCTTTTGCTGTGTTGTGGCAGGCAGAAGATGGTAGGCCTTCATGCTGGATGTTTTAAACTGCATGCAAGAGGAACAGCTGTCCTCTTTAATTCCACTTTATTTATCTGACATGATGTGGTGTGTTTCCTAAGGAGAGCTTCACACAGAGTCTACCAGGCAAGAGCCAAGAGCTGAACTGGTGAAAATCTCAGGTCAAGTCAGATCATGGCACCCATTCCCTAGGGCTTGGTGAAAAGCCCAACCACAGTTCAAACAATAGGGGGATAGGATTTGACAGACATCTCTGATGATAGGATGGCCCTAGAGGGATGGGCTATACCACAATTCCAACAACCCTGTACTTACAGTTGCTTTAGGATTTCATAATAAAAGGGTGCTTAGCTTCATTCAAACACAGCTCCTTCATTGTGAAAAATGTTGAGGAAAAAAAGGCTTTTGTGTTTCCAGCCACTCGTGGGCTGACCCCTAACCCTCTGTCCGGCAGTCGGATCACAAGACTAACTCCCCAGCACTCCTGATAGCTTCTTAGTTGGCCTGTAGGCTGTACAGTTAACCACAGGACTGCTGGAAAGTTAACATGTTATCCTCATCAGGTTTCCCTTAGCCTTTCTTCATGCCATTCTTTTGTATAATTTGAGATGAGTTATTGCTTTGTGTATTTTACGGACGTAGTCAGTTCCATCTTCCTGCAGTAGTAATGACCATGTGGAGCTGTTAATCCCTGGTTAAAGTGTGTTTGTCTGGTGAAAGCTGTAATGTGTGGAGGTGATGGATGAACTGGAAATTATATCAGAATGTTTAGACTGATTAAAAAGCCTGTGTAAATGAGAAGTACAATCTTAAAGCAAAATAAGCATGAGGTGATTCGTTTTGTCACAATAAAATGCTCCCTCAGTGTGTCAGGTCTTTAACACATTAACATATTTTTTCTTGTAATTGTTACTCATTTATTTATTTTGTCTGCTCATCACATGTTATTCTTGTTATACTGTTTTGTTTTGTTTGGGATTTAAAAATAAATAAATGCACCATTACATGTGTCAAGATTGGCAAATGGTATGTCTGTCATAGTGAGCTATACAGTTTTTTGTGTACAACAAATGCAAACAAAACTCATCATTAAAAATGTTCAAATACAATCTGTCTTACATTTTTGAGTCAATTTCTTAAAGAATAAAACGTGTTCGTTAATGTCGGGGTTTTTCTTTTTGGACAATAGTGACATCTAGCGGATAATTCCTTCAAGTGCAATAATAAAACCTTATTACTTCCGGGGTCTCGTGTGAAGAATTGAGCTAATTTTTCACTTCAAGTCTAGCTGTTCTCGGTGCTGCAGTCTGCGAGCGTTTGGTTGCTTTTGTCGTCATGTATCACCTGCCTGTGCTGAAGAACAGGCGCACTCTCCTCGAGAGAGCAGAGAAATTCATCTCGGATATTTATTTCACTGACTGCAATCTGAGAGGACGGTAAGGTTTCTTTCATTCAGCTGCACTGACGTGGAGAATCCGAATTTAACGATGTAGTACAGCAGAGATAAAGTTGTTGCTTTCTGTTACCTTATACGTCAGCGTGAGTCTCCGTGACTGCAAAATACTGCGAGGGGAAAATGCAATTTATTTAGCCCATTGCATTTATACAGAGAGTTGTTTTCTTAATAATTGTGGAAAGCATGTATGCAATACATATTGCAGGCAACATTGCGTTAAGTGTCCCAGTAGTTATGATGCATTAGAGTACAACCTCCTTTAAGTGAAATGCACTTTTTTTCACTTTTCTCTATTATAAAAATTCAAAATGTGACTTTACCACAAAAAAGGCTGCTGTAGTTTAACTGATATTTTCATCAGTCACACAGCCAGTATGAAAGGACTTTCTGATTTTAGAGTCTCAGTATGAAGGTATTTTAAAGCTTCAACGTGGAAATGGAGATTATGATTTATGATTATGGATTTCTATGAATTTTAAATGATTTGGTCTTCCCAGGCTTTATGGAGACTCTTGCCCCCTGGAATCACTTGCCTGTTTCCTCACCCCTAAGCGGATCACGTTCGCAGAAGCTTCCAAACAGATCTTTGACCCATGTAAAGTTGGCGATACATTTGGACCAACGTAAGTAAGATTAACAGATTTTTATCACTCTGGGATTTATTATTCCCTCTGATCTTGGCACTAATCTAAGTATGATGATTGTTGAAGGTGGTGGACTTGCTGGTTTAAAGTCACTCTGAAAATCCCAGAGTCCTGGAGAGGAAAAGAGGTTCATCTTCTGTGGGAAAGTGATGGAGAAGCAATGGTTTGGAGAGACGAGCAGCCAGTTCAGGTAACGCAGCGGCAGATTTATTTAAAGGCAAAAGTGCAGAAATATTCTGCTTAACCTCCATCTTATCCATGCTGTTTGTATTTGTAGGGCCTGACTAAAGAGGGTGAAAAGACGAGCTACATCCTCTCGGAGTGTCTGCAGGATGAGGAGCCGCACAGGTGAGTTGATCTGATCTTATTTTTGCTGAATCAGCAGCAACCACATCTTTTAGACAGCTTTAACCCCAAATTTACGCATGTCTTTGTCTCTGTTTAGTCTCACCCTGTATGTGGAAATGGCCTGCAACGGGCTTTTTGGAGCTGGTCAGGGCTCTCAGATTGCAGCTCCAGATCCAAACCGGAAGTTTTCTGTACAGAGAGCTGAGCTAGTTGTATTCAATGGGGATGTAAGAGAGCTGCTGACAGACTTTGAGATGCTTGTTGACATTGTAAAGGTACTATCAACCAAAAATAGTGCATGATGATACATTACTTAAAAAAACATTGTAAGCCAAACATGACATTCTGTACTCTTCTTCACAGGAGCTTGGAGAGGAAGAGCAGCGAGGCTACCAGGCGCTCTTCACTGTCAATGAGATGGTGAACCTCTGCGACCCCTCTGACCCCAGTTCTTTTGCTAAAGTACATAGTCTGGCAGGCACCTTCTTCAACCAGCAGAATGGAGAAAGCCAGCATACTGTCCATGCAATGGGTCACTGCCACATAGACTCGGGTAATGTTTTTATTTTAGGTTTGATTAAGTCCTGGTTGAGTCCACCTGGCCAGACAAAGTGTCGTTCTTTTCCCAAAGATGACCAGTTCCACTGCAGTCCAAAATGCAATGAAAATTGTAGGGTGAGCTCTGCCAAAGTAACAAACAAAACAATCCAGACTATGAGAAGAAAGAATTCAGGGGGGGTTGCAGCGATTCAGAAACTAGGGCTCTATTCCACAAAGCAGGTTTAACAAACAACTCGACGTAAGATGAGGGAAACTCAGGTTTTCTTTTCCAGAAAGAGAGGTCATTTCAACAATGAGTCAGTTACCAAGGTAACAGACTCAGAACCAGCTGACCCGGCTGGCTGACACTGATTCATTTCGTCATTCATGGTGCCAAACTGTGTAGCGGAGTGAATTAAACTGCAGAAGTTTAAATTTTTACAAACACCTAAATGCTATTTCGTATACTTAACCATAGTGATTTTAAAGTCATTCAGTCTTCAGTATATGAGGTCGGAGAGCTAATTATGTCACAGATTTATAATCAGCTCAGAATAAAATCTGTGTGTCTATGAGTCTAACTCTGTGGACATTAATAGTGTCAGATAGTCAGTCTCCTTGTACCGCAGACATTTACTGTATGTTACTGTAGCAGTCACAGTTTAACAATGATGTGCATAAAGCTTTAGAGGCACAACACACTGGTCAGTGATCAGTCATTTGTCGTGTTTGTAATGAGTCGCACTGACTGAAAATATGTATGACCGCTGGAATTTTAGAGATGATGTGAACATTTGATTGAAGATGAGCAATGCAGCCTGCAGAGACTTTGATTGCACTCTGAGGATTTCATGTTGAAATTTGCTCACATATTGAGATTCAGACATCAAATGGTGTTAACATTTTGAAAGGTATGGTGTCTGAAATTTAAGCCTTCAGATGATTCCCAGGATTCATCTGAAGGCATCATTGGCTCTGTAACGGCTCTGGATCAGGCCTAGATCCACTTCGGCTCCGGTCATTTCCCAGCTCATCCTGCCTGGAAATGTTATGGCTTTATTTTTCCCCAACATGATCTGTGATTTTTATTTAAAACAACTCATCCTCACAAAACTAATTAATATCTATAACAGCTGAGACATTTCTTATAACATGTTTGCCTTTACTGATAAAACTTGACATTTATTAAAGACTTGGAAAGAGTTCATCCACTCAGAGTTTATTCTTAAACTCAGAGCTTGTTCTACTGCCTTCCTGGAATAGAGCCCAGGACTATTCACAGCAGATATTTTCAATATATACGACAGATCTCAAGTCGGCACTGCTCTCCTCACCTTAAGTAGTAATCACTATACTTTAACGTGGATGGAAAATGTCAATGCCACTTACAATATGCTGCTTAAAATGTGATGGCCAGTGTTGATGTGGATCTGCTGTAATAAAACTACAACTTGATTTCCAAAACAGTCAAAATACTGTTTAAATGTCTTGTAAACCTGTATTTTATTAATGAACTTTATAGTAGCAGCATGTCTCGAATAAATTAGGATTGGGGCCAGGAAAAGGCTGGAAAAGTAAGCAGTACTAAAAAGAAACAGCTGGAAGAGCAATTTTGAAATATTTAGGTAAATTGGCAACAGGTCAGTAACACAACTAAGTATAAGCAGAGCATCTTAGAGGCTCAACCATCTGCAAGAAATCTGCGTCTACAATTTGTGGAATGATTTCAGAATAATGTTCCTCAGCGTAAAATTGCAAAGAGCTTAAATATCTCGTCATGTACAGCGCATAATATTGTCAAAGGATTCAAAGCATCAGACAAAATCTGTGCACAAGACCAAAAGTCATAATGAGGTCATTAAACAATAATGAATGTGATGGTCTTCAGGCTCTCAGGCAGCATTGCATTTAAAAACAGACTCTAACATGGAAATCATAATACTGACTTTTCCACTGAAGCCACGGTCTTGTTAGGAGCAAGTAAATATGGAAGAGGAAAGTATTGTTTATCTGCTGATCTGGCTGCTTGTGAATAAGGAAGCAGCTGAAAAAATCTATGTAATCAGTTTTTTGGCCAGTCATCAGTTGTCCTCTGAAACTCAGCACACTGGGGAAACTCACAAAGACAGGATGAACAGCACCACCTTCGGGTAGAGACGGAGAATACCCACAGTCTGAACACATTTACAAATTATAATCCAGGTGGATAACAAGCATTTATGCAACATCAGTAACAGTACTGTGAAATGGATGAAAAAAATGTAAGAAATAGATTTCCATAGGTAGTATAGATTTTGTATTATTTTTCAATATACAAAATGTGAAAATCTAATAGTCAGTCAAGTTCAAATACTAACAATAATTATGATTCTTTACCCATAGCCTGGCTGTGGCCCTATGAGGAGACCATTAGAAAATGTGGCCGAAGTTGGGTGACAGTGATTCGTTTAATGGAGAAGAACCCAGAGTTCGTCTTTACCTGCTCTCAGGTAATTTCACACTAACATAGCTTTACATGTCTCGTAACGCTTCTGAATATCTGAGCAGTCCCCTCCAGTTTTGACTGCTTTGTTTTTGTGCAGGCCCAGCAGTTCCAGTGGGTAAAGAGCTGGTACCCTGGACTCTTCTCCTCAATTCAGCACTATGTGAAGAAAGGACAGTTCATTCCAGTTGGAGGCACGTGGGTGGAAATGGTAAACTTCATCTTAAAAGTGAAGGCAATACTATATATCATGTAAACTGCCTTGATATATTTGACATATTTGCCTGTTAGGATGGAAATCTGCCTTCGGGTGAGTCCATGGTCCGGCAGTTCCTGGAGGGCCAGCGCTTCTTTAACAAAGAGTTTGGGAGGTATTGCAAAGAGGTATGAACTCATAAGAGTTAACCTTTCTGGCAGCTATCAGCTACATTTCTTGAGGCTTTTTGAGTTTGTTTTGATTTGATTTAATGTGAATTTTTTAAATGTCCCACAGTTCTGGCTTCCTGATACGTTTGGCTACTCTGCTCAGCTTCCGCAAATAATGCAGGGCTGTGGCATTTCCAACTTTTTGACCCAGAAGCTAAGCTGGAATTTGGTCAACACCTTTCCTGTAAGTGCACATCTCCCACAGTGCACGTCTGTAAAAACAGTTTTTCAGTCTTTATTTCTCTTTCTCAAAGCACAACACGTTTTTCTGGGAAGGCCTGGATGGCTCGACAGTTTTAACTCACTTCCCACCTGGAAATTCCTACGAAATGAAAGGCAAGGTCGAAGATGTAAGTTAGATTAAAGTATCCAAAACATGGTGAATGCTGAGTCTGTTCTCATAAAAGATTTAATTCAGTGGGATCTTTCTCTGCCCACAGCTGGTAAAAACTCTGAAAAATAACAAAGACAAGGGCAGAGCCAATCACAGCGCAGCACTCTTTGGTTTTGGCGACGGTGGTGGCGGACCCACACAGCTCATGCTAGACAGACTGCGCCTTGTTCAGGACACAAATGGACTTCCTAAGTCAGTTCCTGTCTCTTACATTAACCCGTAATTCATTGATAACAATGACCAAGGCCCAGAAGTGATCCAGAAACACTTCTCTTGATCAATTTAGTCATAACTCTTCTTTTGTCATTTCCAGGAGTTTTTAAAGGGAAGGGTGTGTAAATCAGGATTCAAGCTTGTTTAAGTAAAAAAAAATAATAAAAAGGATGAGTTATGTCTAGCTATGTCATTGTGTTATTTTTACAAAATAGTACAGTAGATTAAATTTCAATAGAGTCATTGAGTCATTCAGTATTTGCGTCATAATAACTAACAAAGGTTTAACCAGAGATGTCATAGCTCGTGCTCATCTCTCCAGAGTCCAGATGTCCACTCCTGATGAGCTTTTCACTCGGCTGCAGGCTGACTCAGCTCTGCTGTGCACGTGGACGGGGGAGCTCTTTCTGGAGCTACACAATGGAACATACACCACACAGGCACAGGTAGAATAATAGTTATAGTCGTCATTATATAGTCCACAACTTGTTCATCTGTGTGGAAAAGAAAACAGATGAAAAACAGGGAGTGACCACAGTAATACTATCTGTAATAAAAAAAATTATATGTATATATATATGTTCTTACAGTAGGTTTACATATGATAGCGGCTTTGACAATTAGGTAGACTGTGTGGGAAGCTGCTTAGATCACTATACAGTCATGATTGTTTAATATATTTATAAGGAATAGTTAATTATTATGATAGAGAAGCTAGATAAGATACACGAGTATATAAAGGGATTTAAGAACTATTACCTGTAGAACAGAACATAATCCTGCTTAGTACAGTGATTCATGCAAAGTTTATACCTTACATCTATAAAATTATGCTTCAGTTCAAAAATATTTCATGTGTTTGATTGCTGTATGTCATTTTAATTGCCTGCCTTTTTTTTTTGTTAGATAAAAAGAGGAAACCGCCAGTGTGAGACGCTGCTTCATGATATTGAGATAGCCAGCAGCTTGGCGCTGTACCGCAACAACACGTTTCCATACCCTGCTGAGAAACTGCAAGAGCTCTGGAGGTTCAAACACAATCTTTATCGGACTAAACAATGTGAGTCTTTGTGTCTGCAGGTTGAAAATGTGTTGTTAATTTCCCCTTTGCAGGCTGCTTCTACTGAACCAGTTTCACGACGTGATTCCTGGCAGCTGTATAGAGATGGTGGTGGAGGATGCTCTGAAATATTATGAAGGTGAGTTTTTACAGCTTTTAATTGCAGCTTAAATCAGCACAGTGTTTATTTACAATTTCCAGAAAGTTTTCAATGTTAACTATTTAATTAGCATAATATGCTGGGAAATTTCTAATTTGAGTTATTTGTATTTATTAGAGCTTTTGTAACTTTGTAATATATTGTAATATTTAATTTCGTTTAGGTAGTTACTGTTCTTACTGACCTGGAGCGCTGTGCCCCCATCATTTCCTCTGGGATTAATAAAGTATTCACATTCTGATTCACACATCCTGTCTCAGATATCCGCAGTGGTGGTGCTGCACTTCTGCGTGACGCATGTGAAGCCCTGGTGGCAAAAGGCAGCTCCATGGCCGTGTTCAATTCTCTGCCTTGGGAACGTCTTGAAGTTGTCCAGATTCAAGAGGGAGCTGAAAAAAGTGGTCTAGGTTTGTTGTGTATTTCCAGTATATCTATATTGTGCTCCTCACACAATAAACTTCATATCTGACGTTCACTGTTATGTGTGGCACTATAGCTCTGGTGAGAGCTTCCAGCATCGGTGTGTCTCCCGTGAAAGACACACCACCAGTGACTCCGGTTTCTGTCACCGTTCAGGTGTGTGCTACATATAGAAAGATGATTGCATAAATTTCATCTATTTTGCCATTTGATTTAGTTAACTGTGTAAAATTGTAGGCTGATGGCACAGTCGTCATGGAGAATGGTCTTTTAAAGACAGCCATAAACAGAGATGGCACTTTTGCATCGCTGTGTTTGATCAGCGCAAACAGGTAAGACGTGTAAAAGGTGCATATTGTCTACTACTGTACTTGCAACAGGGAGTTTCTCACCACTGTGTTGATTTCAGGGAAAGCATTTCTGATGGTTGCCTTGGGAACCAGTTTGTCATGCTTGATGATGTCCCCCTGTACTGGGACGCATGGGATGTAATGGACTACCATCTCCAGACAAGGTTTCAGCCATTGCTGTCAAATGCATTTAAGTTCAAATATTTTAGTACTGTTCAGTATATCAGTATCATAAAACTAACAGAAAAAACAAACTCAATAGGAAACCAGTGGCAGAGGTGGTGCAGCCAGTTCATGTGGTGTCACCAGGCGGACTGCGGGGCAGTGTCAGCTTCACCCTGAGGATCAGTGATAAGAGCACAATCACACAGGAGATTATCATGGATGCCATGTGTCCTTACATCAAGTTCAGCACAGAAGTAGGCTGTAATGTTTCGGAAATGTGGCATTAAGGCATGTAAGATTTATTTTTCAGCAAAAAAAACGTGCTGCGTCTTCCAATTTCAGGTTCAGTGGGCAGAATCTCACAAGTTTCTCAAGGTTGAATTTCCTGTGCGAGTTCGCAGCCCCAATGCTACCTACGAGATCCAGTTTGGCCACTTGCAGAGACCCACTCATCGCAACACTTCATGGGACTGGGCTAAATTCGAGGTACGACACTGTAAAGCTGTGTTCTCCTTATAATTCACAGATTTTCACTGTTGTCACACTTAACTGCTGTAACAAAAGTGTTACTCGTGGATGTCATTGTATCATCCGTTTCCTTTCTCAGGTTTGGGGCCACAAATGGGCCGACTTGTCAGAGCACAATTTTGGAGTCTCACTGCTGAACGACTGCAAATACGGCTACTCTGTGCACAAGAACACAATGACTCTTTCCCTGTGAGGTTCCCATTGTTCATTTACAACACTCCTACAAGCAGTACAGTTCAGGCATACAACATTTTAACTCCTGCATCTCACTTTATCTCAGACTGAGAGCACCCAAGGCCCCAGATGCCACTGCTGACATGGGGATTCATCACTTCACATATGCAATCATGCCACACACAAGTAAGTTATACGTTTTTTTTTTTCCTTTTGATGTGATCTTGGAAATAAAGCTTAAACCCAGTATGTTTGGTTATTTGTGTCTAATGTAACATTGTGCTGTTTGTATAGGATCCTTCCAAGAAGCCTCTGTCATCCAGTGGGCCAACAACCTCAATTTCCCTCTGAGGTTAATCCAGTGCAGCCCCGACACTGTGCCCTGGAGTGCCTTTTCTGTGACATCTCAAGCTGTCGTACTGGAGACAATAAAACAGGTATCAAAGTGAACAATCAGATCTGTATCGTCTTGTGTGGGAACTTTAGACTGCCCTTCCTGAAAACAATGAGCTCGTTTTATTCGCTTTTTAATCATTTACCACAACAGGCTGAGGACAGAGGTGGGGTGCTCGTAGTCCGCCTTTACGAGTCGCATGGGAGCAGCGTGACTGCAACTCTGAGAACCGCACTTCCAGTCAGGGAAGCTTGGGTGTAAGTGTTTCTATTTTAGTTTGGTGGTTTGTCTTTTTCCTGTGTTGTATGAGTAAAGCTTTGTCTTTTCCTCTTTTAGCTGTGACCTCCTGGAGAAGCAAGACCCCAACCAGCCAGTACCGGTAACATCAGAAGGAATCACTCTGGACTTCAACCCCTTTCAGATTGTCTCACTATTGCTGATCATGTGATAACATGTGGGATTTCACTAAGCCTTATGGAAGTGGAATACGGATCAACACTTAGACATTACATGAAAGCTAGAGATTACATTGAATTGGCTGCTGTTTTACTAACAGTTTACGAGGACACTTTATATGATTGGTACTGTTTATACGCCGTTTAAAAGTAATTTGATTTGATTATTTTGTATCAAATTAATAAACAATTTGTACAACAAGTTTTGAAGAAACTTTTTTTATTAATAAAAAAGGATTTTTAATAGTATAAAATCATAAGTGTCCAAAGTGGGGGTGCCTCTTCTTTTACCATCCTACCTGGTCATTCTCATGGTTCGTCTCTGTGACCCTGCAACAAGGACAGCTATGAGATAAATCAGTTTTCATTCCTCCCCACTAGATAAAATATTTTCATTTTTACTCATGGGCGCACCTGTAGTCACTCCCACACTACTGGTCTTTCTCCTACGTGCATTTGACCTTGTTTCACGCTGGGGTGTATTTACTTCATGCGTCTCGCCAGGTTTCCTTCTCTTTGATTCAGCTTCCTCTGGACCTGCATCCTTTTCTTTCTTTGGCGTTTTCATCCCACCTTCCTGTTTGATCCTTGTTTTCCTTTCTCTGGCCCCCTGGTGAGATAAAACGGATGTTGGATACACACGGCTGTGCAAATGTCTTGAGCCACCCCTTGTTTCTATTTATTTATTTATTTATTTTTTGCTAGGGAAATGGGCGCAGCGATTTATTGAAATGTACAAACATACAGCATATAAGGCAAAAATGGAGTTTGTACAATTTGTTTGAGTGTAAAAGTGAATATTTGGTATGACCACCTTTATTCTTCAACACAGCCTGAACTCTCTTAGGCAAACTTTCTTGTTGTTTCTTTAAGAAGTCTTCAGGAATAGTTCTTCAGACTTCCTGAAGAACATTCAAAGTTCTTCTTTGGATGTTTACTGTTTGCGCTTGCTTTTAGCAAGCAAGTTATAAAGAAAAAAATGAGGGTTGGCTCAAGACTCTTGCACAGTAACATGGAGCTCACTGTTGGTCAAAAGACAGTTCATGCTCACCTTTTTCTTGTTTGTGTAATCATGGTCATCTTTCTTTGCCCACTTTTTTGCCTTGGGTGACTTTGAATCTTAAAAAATAAATAAATAAAAGTTAGTTAATGGACATTCTCATGTACATTTCACCTGAGCTGCTAAACTTCTTGAGAACATTACCTTTTGGTGCCATGGGCCCTGGATCCCCCTAAAGTTATAAAGGTAGACACATAATTGTGTGATAAATAAAATCATCTGGCCTTGTTATGTTGCATTTCCTTTAAACTCACTCTGAACCATATTGTTCTCCCATTATGGTCCCGGAGTGTTTTCATCCCGTCCACATAGTAGCACTGCAGCCATGCCTCAAAGTCAGAGAAGTCCCCACTGGCTGGATCATATCCTTTCCCACCTAAAAACCACGAGTTGTTAAACACTGCGTTCATCTCATGAGCGACTCATACTATAAACACTTGACTACCCACCGAGGTTCACCACTTCCAGAGGGACTGTATGACAAAGACTGAGCAAGTCATCCGTCTGGTGTTTCATCAGTTTCTTTTTTGTTCTTACAGATGTCTTCTGAGAAGAATAAAACAAAGACACTGTGAGAAAGAGGCTGGGTTTTATGGCGTTATTTTTGTCCCTCTTCTGAGTGCACGGAAACAATTTTGCAAGTGCATATGTTGCATTTTGAGGAGAAAATTATTTTGAGGGAAGAAAATTCATTGCTGTGTGAAAGAAATGTATTTCATTGTTTGCTATTATTCATATACACACACAATAACAGCCCCTCTCACCCAGTTGTTGGCATTTGCTCTGGCTCAGATCTCTGCTCTGTGTGCTGACAGACATCTGCAGACCTGCTCTCAGTGTGTCGCTCCTGTTGTCAACATGTCTGCTTCCTCCACACTCAACTCTTTCTCTACACCATTATAAATGTACCACAGAACCAACCAATCACAGACTTGGATGCAGAAATTCTGAATGGAGACCAAAATAGCCAATCAGCTCACTAGCTACTGCATTCCGGAAACACTGTCCAAAGTGTAGCTAAACTCATTTTTGGTTAGTATGTTTAATTATATTATTTTAAAATATAATATAAAGACTATTTTTGTTTTTAATCTAGTTTAAAACAAACCACTCCACTGGGTTTAGCTACACTTTGGACAGTGTTTCTGGAATGCAGTAGCTAGCGAGCTGATTGGAGACCAAAACAGCCTATCAGAATTTTTGCATCCAAGTCTGTGATTGGTTGATTTTGTGTCACATATATAAAGTGTAGAGAAAGAGTTGAGCATACAGGGAGCAGAGATGTTGAGAGCGGGAGCGACACACTGAGAGCAGGTCTGCAGATGTCTGTCAGCACACAGAGCAGAGATCTGAGCAACAGCAAATGCCAACAACTGGGCAACAGGGCTGTTATTGTGTGTATATGGATAATAGCAAACACTGAAATACATTTCTTTCACGCAGCAATGAATTTTCTTTGCTCAAATTAAACTTTTCTTTGCTCAAAATAATTTTCTCCTCAAAATGCAACATTTGTACTTGCAACATTTTTTTATGTGAGCTCAGAATAGAGTCACAAAAATAACGCCATAGGGTTTGGGAAAGTTATGTAAAAATCGCTTTTTTCACCTTCGCGTCTGACTCATTTTTCACAGGATTCTCATTTTGACATGAATCGTCCGGCCCAAGACCTTCCAGCACAGTTTTGGCAGCCACAAAGGGAGGGATGTTAGACCTAGAAAAAAAAAAAAAAAAAGGAAAAGAACAGTACTGAAGGTCTTTTCTTTTAGGAAACAAAAACACTCTTGTTAGCTCTCTGATTCAACAAAACCTTGTGTAGTTAAGCCATTCATATCACTGTTACTGTTTCTACCTTCAGTCATCACTAATGAAACAATCCATTTGCCATGGTTAAGGTCTTCAATTATCTGTATAATGGGTATTAGTAAAATTAAAATGTTTCAAAAATCCTGTATGATTTTTTTTATGTATGTTTACACAATAATCACCTGCTATCAGTCAGAATGAAAATGGTAGAGCAGAGTAAATCTTTTGAGGGGTAGAGATATGCACCTTACTTCAGATTTGGTGATAAGATAACAATTTACCGGTCGAGTGCAAAGATCTTGCTGTACATCCTCATAAGGTGCTACTGTCTAATAAGGTCAGTATGAGTGCGGCCCTCATGCTAATCTATGTAATGTTGTCTTTGCGCATCACCTGAAAAGGATCTCAGCCCTCAGGTAGTTTCCAATACCGTTGAAGTACTTCTGATTGAGCAGGACTTCACAGATGGGTCTGTCAAAGGCTCGGTCAGACACGTGTGACACAACATTCTCCCTGAAAATGTTTTTTTACTGATCAGTGTGGCTGTGCTACTGTATTTCGTTGAGGCAGAAGACGCAAGTGACACTCAGCATCACTAACCTGAATTTTTTGTACTCAAACATAACGCAGGGACCTCTGCCAGGCTGCCAGGTCCCGTTGGGCTCCCAGCTCCCAAACCTGCGAGGATCCACAAAGCTAAGTACTCTGCAGGGCTTCTCTTTGGAATAAAAACGCAGGTGGGCATGTTTGGGCAGCTCATCCTCGCTGGTGAAGCGGAAATAGCCTGACATCCCAAAGCGAAAGACTATGTCCATGGGTTGTTCCACTTGTCCCACTTTCACTCGCTGTTTTGGTTCATCTGTCTTTATGGGCGTCAGCGTGAGCTTCACTTCCTTCCCTCTGGAAGCAGCTGTGATGCGATAGGCCTCAGAGGTGAAGGGCACATCAGGGTTCTTGCTGACCTCTGACTTTATGACGGGACCACTGAACAACACTCCTTCACACATTCTGTTCACATACAGGCTGGCCAGGTGGAGCTCTGGTCCCTCGGGCATTTTGGCTGAACAAATAAGGTTGGGCTGAAACTTCCAGAAATAAAACTTGTCATCATATATTAGGTCAAAAAACGTCACTTCCAGGCTTATAACATTACTTCCACATAACGCATGATTCAGAACCCTGTGTCCTCTATAGAGTGCAGGAGTATGGGTAAAACCTTCTCACTTGCAATCATGACTGTAAATGTTTACATACAGCTTTGGGGTTCAAAAAAATAACACAATACACATCTAAAAAATCTCAAAGCTTTAACATTAAACTTCAAACCTGAGGTTCTCCTGAATATGCTCTTAATCCAATCACAGCAAAATACTGCTCTGTGTATTTGCATAAACCAAAACATGTTGTCAATAATGGCAATGCTGCATCTTTATCAAGTTACAAGTACATAACTCACCGAAACCAGGAAACGGAGCTCGGCGTTAAGTGCACTCAGCTTGTAGCGTTTACTGTCTGCACGGCAGCAGCTGCTGATATAAATTTACAGAGGATATGTCTTTGTGCTGAAACACCGTGCAGGTAAACATTTGACCAATGCTTTTATCGCACGCGTAACCAGCAGTGTTACAAAACAAGTTGTGCAATCACCACGCGCCAGTCATTAAAATGTCGCGAGACCTGCACAACTGTGACAAAACCCACAATTTCTCGTTTATTTTCGGTCTAATGTGTACGTGTGTGTGTTTGGTTTTCATTCTTAGCTGTTATTATTCACTTAAAACGGCTAAAATAAAATACTAGACTTGGGTTTCCTAGCAAATAAACCGATGCATGATGGGAATTGTAGGCGCTGCGGAAACCAGGAAGTGATTTCCAACTTTTTTAAAATGTCTAATATCTTTGATCACATTGTTAAATTGGCTGTAATCAACATGATTTACGGAGGCGTTATATATTAAATAAATCATATGTGTCACAAGTATCTTATGGATTCGGTGTTATTGTACCTACATTATAATCAATCCAGTTCTTTTTGGCCATCACTTTTTGACGGATACGTTTTACATTGTTTTTATTTACAAGCATACAGAGGTAAAACACAAATAATTAACATAATTAAATGTGTTGAGTGATACAAGCAACATCTTTTTTAAACAATGATCATTATTTTTTTACTTCAGTAACAAATATCACACAATCTGGACACATTTCTACTAATTTTTACTAAAATGGTAGAAAAATACAACTAAATATCAGTTGAGAGACACAAGGAATTAAATTTTTTTAGGAAGAATACATAACACTGTACAACTTGTAAGTATGGCACTTTAGGCAGTTAATCATCATTATCATCGGTTTTCAGAAAGTGACGTCTGTTGTTCATTGTAGTGAGTTCATTAGAACCTGGGCTTGTTTGAGCTCTGAAAAAGTACAGAGACAAAAAATAACATCACAGGTCTGGCAAATTAAAAGACAAAAAAAAGAAAAGTATTTGAAAAGATGCTGAACTCACCAGCAAGCAACACTCTGAACTTGTCAGCAGAAACAGACACCACAGTTGTCTCTGGGGCACCTGATTCTGCTCCTTGCCTCTGCAGTTTAAGTTGAATTGTTGGTTGATTCACCTCCCTCAGTTCACTGGAGCTCAAAGTGTAGTCCACTCGCCAAGAAACAGAGTCCAGTCGACCCACTGATCACAAAGCAGAATGATGTCAGTGCTCAGTCATCAACTTCCCAGCAGCAGCCATCATTAATTTTCTCTTCTTTCTTGAATAGGAAAGGCAGAAACACTTACATCTCAGGCTTGTCTCTCTTAATTTCTCCCGCAGTGCAACGTGCTTGTCTTCGTAGGACTTGCACAGCCCTGTAGTATGCTCTAAAGAAATATTGAGTAGAAAAAAAATCATTTGAGTGTTTCAGCTGACGATTAGCTGAAGAACTAATTATGCATTACCAGACGACTAAAAGAAAATCTAACAGTTACAAAGACCTTAGAAGTATTTAATATTTATCAAATAAAATAAACCTTTTACTATTTCTGAAACATAACATACAATCTCAAAATCTCAGGCAGAAAGCCATCTGTCATTTTTATTTATAATGTAACAAACAAAAATCATGGTGAAACTTTGGGCTTCTTATTTTCCAAAGGGTGGACTGATGTGGCACAGATGGCCTTCCTGACACAAAGCTGTGGTTTATGCAGGGAGGGACCACTGGAAGCGTGCTAGCTTGTGTCTCCACTCAACCTCAAAAGGGGGATTGTCCATGTGTAAGGCAAATGTGTTAACACCACTTTTATAGAGTTGTTGATACAGCAGTGCACCACCCAAGTCTGTAAATCAGCATTGCCTTTGTTGTTCATGATGTACTGCTTTTTTCTTTTATTGTCAAAAAGTCAAAAATCAATTCACAATATGAAAAACAATGATAACAATCAGCATGCATTCATACACATGCATACGTTAAAAAAAAACTAATTACAGAAATACATTACATCTTCTCATTTTTCAGTATACCAGTTTCACTTGGCAAAAATGATCCCTTACACACCCATTTAATAGCTATAATATCCTCTAACATCATCCTGAGGGCATTTGTTAAAAAACACAATAAATGATTTTGAACTAATGCAATACAGGAGTTTCTAAAAATCCTTCCTCTATTATACTTCTGTGCTCATACTCTAGAAATAAAATATTAAAATCCTGTAACATAAACTCTGCATTTAGCTGCTCTTGTTCCACATTATCCCCATGTGAGACATTTCCCCAGGATATTAGATGTTAGATTAAACAAGTCACTTGTGTTTTTGTTAGAAAGTTTGGCTGTCCTTGCTCTTGGCAAAGATTCAGGCATGAGAACAGATTGGTGCATATCAAGTTGTAGACTGTGCATTTATTTTTATACCAACCTTTGGACACAAAAACACGGGCTTACCTTTAGGCAGACCAAGCTGTTGTAGCTCACTGGATAGAGATTCACTGTCGACGTCATGCTTCGCTGCACTGGAGAAAATAAAGCTGAGCACTGCCACACTAGCTTTGATGTCTCCGCTCTCTGCAAAACGGTTTATTGACACAAAACAGCTTATCTGACAGAAATTGTAAAAAAACAAAATTTAAGTTGAACAGTGTTAAAGACTTATGTGTAAGGCAAATTAGATAGACCAGGAATGCCGTACAACTTAGTCCATTTACAATGTGTTCTTCCATAAAAAAAGAATTTTAATGCTGCTCCCCTAAAGCCAATTCTTGTGCACTTCTGAACCCCTTTGAGTGCTCTTGCTATGTTTTAATGACTTTCATGAAGTCCTGTTCTAAAAACTCACCTGTCCAGCCACTCATTCATGATAAACTACAAAGTGGCACAGTGAGAAAACAGACTTTTGTGTCAAACTGACCCATTTGTTATCATCAAGATCATCACTTGTCATGCGATCTGGGTCTCTGGCTACTACCATGTGTCTAATCAGCGGTGTCAACAGGAAAAACGTGCAGGCGCCAAGCTCAAAGGTCACATGTCAAGTCAGGAGCACAAACAACAGAATGAATGAGAATGAGGCCTGGCCACTGAATTCAACCCCTAAAGGTTTAAACTGTTAAGACACTATTCTACTGTAATGTTCTCAGGGCCCAGAAGAAGAAAACTCACCACAAATGATGTGAACTCAGGATTGTGCTGTCATGCCTTCTGGCAACTACTAAAAACACTATGAGAGCTCAGAACTTTATTTCCACACCAGCAAGATCAACTTCAGGCCAGCAACCAGATTTGTTTGTTTTTTGTAGCTTTGTACTCTTCTCTAATATGAAATTAAGGTTTAAGAAGATATTCAATATTTTAATATGGTGGACTTTGCTGCTTTTTTAGACAGTTAGAAGCTGCACAGCACTACTTCCAGAGAAATTAACCTCAAGAGGACAATGTTCAAATTTAAATGAGGTAGGATTACTGCTTTCTAACAGGCATAGTCACAAAACCTTTTTATCAAGGACCAAGCAGCCAAAGACTTAGAGGCACATGTGTAATTTACAAAATCTGGGTTACAATTTCTCCCCCAAAAAGATTCAAAATAATATCAAAAATACACATTCATGGAAATAAGCTTGTACGGGCAGGGTGTGTTTTGTGACAGTTGCAGCGTAGGGGTGATGCAGCAATATCAGGGGGCAGTGCCACAGGAGGCTGGCTGGCAGTGACCACCTAATTAGGTCTCTCCTGTATTTTATGCGTTAGCATCTTGGGAGGGTGTGTGGAGAGAGGAGTCTGAGTTAGTGGCAGAGTAGCTAGACCTGTCCAGGGAAGCTCAAACAATAGCCATAGGTCAAGATTGCTTTCCACAAACAATGGTTTATTGCACAAATATTGTGTCTGCTATGTCGTTTTGGAGTTGCTTTAACACTATTTTAAGAAATAAGTGGGCTCATAAAAAAGTCAACTTAATGAAACGCTAGTTATAAATAGTGTTTAATAAAATAATAGAACTCAACAAGCTAACTGATTCAAATGAGAGACACCTCAACCTACATAGTAACTGCAGAGGCCATTTGGTTGGCCTCTGCAATCAAACCAGCTCCACCCTCAGCCATCATTCCCCCCTAACTACCACAACAGTTAAATGTTGCGTCATTAACAAAAATAAATAAATAAATAATTTCCATCTCAAATCATCAAATATATGTAACATTTTCTGATCGATCGTGCCAGATTTGCCTAAAAATGTTGTGATCCATAGTTTGGAGATTTTATAGACATATCTTTTTTATATATTTTCATACTTTAAGTACATATTTTCACATTTTAAGTACATTATCTTACATAGTAATTACACATCTTTACAGTTAATACATAAATATAAATAATAATAATAATAACAATAATAAATTAAGTGAACAAATACTTGTATTCCCCCAGGGAGGGTTACTGGTCAGTTAGGACAGGCCGATGTTATGATTGATCAAATGCACGAAGATTAAATATTATAAAAATATAAAGTTGGAACTTCTAGAATCTTGAATCTAAATAGAAAGAGCCAGTCATATGTCTGCAGACAGAAATGTTAAGCGCCTTGAAATGTAATTGTTGCATCTCTCTCAGAGAAACAACATAAGAGACACTTACCAAACTTTGCATCTGCAGTAAGCTTTCCGACTTTTTCATACTGTAAATGAAGTGAGAGAGAAGACACCACAGATGTGTGTGTGTTTCAAAACTACAGTCTACATATGATGAGCCTGTAGAAATGTCCAACAACTTACATCAATGCCCTCTCCAAGCAAATCCTTCAGCACTTGAGCACAAAGTAGCTTCATCTTGACACTTGACTGTTACATTAATGGAATAGAAAATATATTCGTTATAAAAAAAATAAAATCAATAAACTGGTGCCAGTAACAACTTTATCTCTTATGGTTTCTTTTACTCACAATTTTTGCTAACGTGCTGATTTCGGCAAGTACCCAATCTGGGCAGTCCAAGTCTCCACAGAAACGGAACCGCTAGGACAAAGAGGGTCACTCATAAGTTCATACACTGTGCAAAAATTACAGTATTTACAGTCAGGCTCAAAAAATGGGCTACTGGCTTAGCCTGCTTGCTAACTAGCAGCAGCACTAAAGGTCGACGCCTTTGAGGTAAATTATCCGTCATTGCGTTTATACGTAAAGCGACTATATAATTCGACAATTTCACAGAATTATCAATGAATTAGACAGCATTAAATAATGGGATAAAGAGCGAACGAGCTTACCATGGTTGTTGAAGAAGGAAGACAACCGGAAGACGAGTTTTTTTCTTTGCATCTAATTGGACGACGTCTTAGGTCACGTGAGGGCCTGGCTGCAGCACCCTTGTTCCTCCTTTTTTTTGCAGGTTGTTCTCACTCGCCCATTCTCTCTCTTTCTGAGTTAGACAGTTTAATGTGGGTTAAATGTAAGGTCCGTATTTATTTTTTCATTTAACCAGAGGTTTAGTACTATATCATAAAGTACACGCAGGTGACGCTTATGCACGTGCATGCGCATGGTAGAGCACGTAAGCATGCACAGTTAACATAAATTAGTCAGCTATAACTGATCACATATTCAGATATTACCAGGGGCGTATTTAGAGGGGTGGCATGGGGTGGCATGTGGCACCCTAATTTTGCATATGACGGTGCTGTTTATTGAGATAAGATAGCATTAACAGTTTGAAGATGGAATGAAGGTGAGTGTCATTATCACTCTGTGTGCCACACCTCCAAATCACATGACCAGCATGCGATTAAGCTGACATAGCAACAAGCTGCAGTCACGTTGATTCTGTATTTCAGCTTGTGTTGAGTGGACTTCAAGGTTTTAAAATTTTAATGACAGGCCAGTAAATTCGGAGTCATGATAGTCATGAGTCTATCTATCTCTATCTATATATCTATACATATATACACATGTATACATACGTATATGTACGTATATGTATGTATAGGTACGTAGACAGACAGACAGATATGCCGTTTGTATTTATTTATTATGGAGGTTGTACATTACAGAAAATCAAAATGTATAGTGTAACTGAAAAGTTTAATTATGTGGGCTACAGAAAATAATTAACTTACAGACTATATTTATATGAAACATGTTTATACTTACTGCATTTGAATCAATTTAACCATATGTAACACCTGCACATGTGTTTAAAAAAGGCTTTGATTTTGCCACCCTATTTGATTTCTATGCCACCCTCATAAAGTTATGATGCACACCTTCATGTTCATCTCTACCTGTCTGAACATCTTCATCAGCACAGTTCTTCTCCCTGGACAATTTCTCTGTCTTTCTTTTTCGTTCCAAGTTCATTAACCTCACAGCCTCATGGAAAAAGCTGCACCTCAGCCTTGTTGTACAGGTGTGAGGCTACGCAGCCTTCTTTGGGGGGCAGATTAAACCACTCTTTGCAGCACTTTCTTATTGGCTTACGCAGTTTCTAATCATAGAGGAGTTTAGGATGCTTTCGACCACACAATGCGACAAAGAAAGTAGAGCTGCACCGATGACATCATGCTTCAGCCTCATAAAAACAGCATTGGTGAGCTTAATAATATTGTCTGTATTTGTGATTAATTGTTGGACATATGCATACACAGGTAGTTGACTGTGGTCACCAACTCCACAGCTTCTGCTCTAAGGAGGGAATGAGGCATGTGAACCCCTCCTAAAATTTACCACCATCTCTTTCGTCTTCACCCCACTGATCGAGAACAAGTTCTTCCATCTCTCTCCTTTAGATAGACTCTGTACAGTACTTTGTTACTATTGTCCATGATATAAATATTCTTTCTGTGAAAACTGTGTGTGTTTCGGTTCCGTGTCCTGTTCTGTTTGTATATGTGGTTTTTTGCTGCTGTTGCAGCCAAATTTCCCCTTGTGGGACAATTAAAGGACTGTTCTATTCTATTCTATTCTATTCTATTCTATTCTAGACTTGTTGGAGATAAGATAAGCAACAGCTGTGTCATCTGCAAACCTCCTGAAATTAGAAATATCCTGTCTCAGAGTGATGCTGAAAAACTAGTTCACGCATTTATTACTTCTAGGCTGGACTACTGTAATTCATTATTATCAGGAAGTCCTAAAAACCGATGAATTCAAAATCCTGCTCCTCACATAAGGTCTTAAATAATCAGGCCCCATCTTATCTTAATGACCTTGTAGTACCATATCACCCTATTAGAGCACTTCGCTCTCGCACTGCAGGCTTACTTGTTGTTCCTAGAGTATTTGAAAGCAGAATGGGAATCAGAGCTTTCAGTTTTCAGGCCCCTCTTCTGTGGAATCAGCCTTCCGTTTGGATTCATGAGACAGTCACTATCTCTACTTTTAAGATTAGGCTTAAAACCTTCCTTTTTGCTAAAGCATATGGTTAGGGCTGGATGAGGTGACCCTGAATCCTCCTTTAGTTATGCTGCAATGGGCATAGGCTGCTGGGGGACTCCCATGATGCATTGAGTTTTTCCTTTTCCGTCACCTTTCTCACTCACTATGTGTTAACAGACCTCTCTGCATTGAATCATACTTGTTATTAACCTCTGTCTCTCTTCCACAGCATGTCTTTATCCTGTCTTCCTTCTCTCACCCCAACCGATCGCAGCAGATGGCCCCGCCCCTCCCTGAGCCTGGTTCTGCCGGAGGTTTCTTCCTGTTAAAAGGGAGTTTTTCCTTCCCACTGTCGCCAAAGTGCTTGCTCATAGAGGGTCATATGATTGTTGGTTTTTTCTCTGTATGTATTATTGTAGGGTCTACCTTACAATATAAAGTGCATTGAGGCAACTGTTGTTGTGATTTGGCACTGTATAAATAAAATTGAATTGAACTGAATTGATATGACTATCCAGATACTTAGCCAGTGCTGAGTATGATGGTGGAGGACAAAGAACCATACATGTTTGCAGACTCTGGCCTGCCTGTCAAGAAGTCTAGAACCCAGTTTTGCATTGATTTTCTCAACCCAGACAATAACATTTATTGGCTAGTGTCTGTGAAATTATGATATGCTACTGTTAAAACCCCAACTCTTTGATCTTTGGGCTGGAGGAAGAACAACACTCGGTGTTTAATGCTCAATCAACAATCACTTTATCAATACAATTCTAATATAAAAATCTCGAAGTGTCTGACCGTTTCTCACATTCTTATCGCTTCAGCCCCCCTCCAAACTAAGCATTCACATTCTTCCTCTCTCTCAGTGAGCCTAAGTTACAACCTTGGCTTCCTGTGCAGTATGTTTTGTTCTTTCTAATCAGACAAATAAGGCCATGATTCTCTGCCAACAGTACTTGTAAATGAGTTAGAGCAGGGTTGATAACAGCTGATAGTGCATCAGAAAAAACTCTTCGTGTACTCATACTGTTGTGGATCCACAGTAATGTCAACCGAATCCTTAATGTGGGATAAAATCAGCCATTCTTGGTAATGCCTTTCACAGCTGAGTCTTTAAGCACAGGGGAAATAATGGACCCCTTACAAACAGACAGGCAACACAGCTTGGGAAAGACAGATGTCAACGTCATAGTGAGTTCCCCAACACACTCTCTTAGAACCAGTTCTGTGATGTTCTCTCATACAATGTGAGAATGTAATCAAACTGCTTGTCAGAGGGTAAGTTTTATGTATAGGGAGAGTGTGACTTTTAGGACACTTGAGCCTAACATTAGCTTGCGTAATGTTAGCTTAACCAGCTGTTGTTGTGGTTTAGCCGGCTGATTGTCAGCTGTCCGTAGATGGGAGGATCACATGTCTAATCTGCTGACAATAAGTAATTACAGCAATATCTGGAAAAATTAGCATATCTATGCACATTGTCTTGTGTTAGAGCCGTGATGTCAGTTCATCAGATGAATCTTGAGTTGAGAAGGAAACGGATGAGGTGGAAATCAGGGAGGAGAAAGCAGTGGTGAAGGAGAAAGATGAAGAGGAGCAGGAGAAACAGATAATAAAAAAGAAGATGACTTTACCGCATTGAAGGGCCAATGGACGGGGCTTATTGTAAAATTCCAGGAGTGTCCAACTCCAGGCCTCAAGGGTCGGTGTCCTACAGGTTTTAGATGTGTCCTTGATCCAACACAGCTGATTTAAATGGCCAAATTACCTCCTCAACATGTCTTGAAGTTCTTCAGAGGCCTGGTAATGAACTAATCATTTGATTCAGGTGTGTTTACCCAGTGTGATATCTAAAACCTGCAGGACACCGGCCTTGAGGCTTGGAGTTGGACACCCCTGCATTACATGCTGATAACATCTGCCCCACCCAATTCCAAACATGAACACTTCTAACAGAACACAGCAGAGCCACATTTAGCACAAAATGTTTTCTCAGTGCCAAATTCACACACATTTGCAGTAAATTGTGCATTCAAAATCCGAGTAAATCCATTTTCTTAATGTTTCATTTAAATACTTTAAACCAAAACTCCCCGGTCACACAATGATTCATGCCAGTTTTTATGGTCTTGTTTTTAAAAATAAAATACAAATCACTAGACCTCAGCCACCTCATAGGTAGTCATGACCATACGTCTGTTAAAAAGTATGAAAAACTATGCGGAACGTTCCAGTGTCATGTGCTGTGACGCAAAGAAGACGGCAAATATATCATTTATGAGACACAAACATACCTTACAACCTGTATTTTTTACTTTATTTTTTATGTAATACAGTGAAAAAATATGTTTGATTAAGTTAGATATGAGTAACTTATTTATATGGTATAGCAGGGTATCAGTCTAAGGGATATTGAAGTGACCTGCGTGATGATCAGTAATTAAAATCTAAGGTGCTGAACCTGTAGAGGTGCAATCATCAGAGGTTATCCAGTAGAAACAGGAGGATTGTGATGACAGTAAATCCAGTTCAGTAACATTTATTGGTTTACCATTCTTTTATTTTAATCAGGACACTCCTCCTTGAGTGTATGCAGGTCTCTATGGGCTGTGTGTGGTTCCTCTTAAAGAAATATTATTAAATAAATATTATAAATGTAAGAGATTATCAATAAAGAACAGGTTTGTTGCTTTGGAAGGTGTATATGTGTTTGCTTTTGATGTGTTGCACACGGGACCAACTAAAGAAATATGTGGCAGTTCCTTAATGGCTTATAGCAACAATTATGTGGATTATCCAGACTGCAATGAACAACAGGAAAAAGGTAACTACATTCGGCAAGCACGACCAGTTTATATCACACAGACTCCAGCATTTGTGGACAACCTCTACAGAGCTAAGAGGACTTCAGCTAAATATTTACATAGTCATGGATGCACACAATAAGCAGCAGTAAAACAAAAGAGAAAAATGTTCAGGGTGTAACTGAAATGTGAATATTAGTGAAATGTGGAAGGTTTTCCCAGTGCCCTCGTTGTGATCTCTGTGTGGTTTGTTCACCTGATTAAAAACTGAGCTTCGTTGCAGAAAGGGGCATAAATGTTGTTGCTTGTTAAGCTCAATGCTCTGTGTAATCTCTAACTCCTCTTTCTGTGCATATGAATATAATAAAACTATGAGTGAGTTGGTGACATTTTGAACATAGGGCTTTATTGTGAGACACCCTTCAGGGAACCACAAGTTCCCTGAAGGGTGTCTCACAATAAAGCCCTATGTTGTGAGACACCCTTCAGGGAACCACAAGTTAGATTTACAATTTCAGACAAATAAGATTATTTGGAAAATGTAAAAAAGGTTGTGTTCGTATGCAATAAAGCATCTTGTTTGTGTTCCGGTACAGAAAAAAAGCCACAAAGCTAGAACGAAAAAAAACTGCAGCTTCAAGTTGTTATGTTGGAAAAAGACACATGGTCATCTTGAAAAGCAAATATAGAAATACCACAGCTGGAAAACCTGCCTCACACTTAAACACATGATTCTTTAAACAGCTTCTAGGCCACATTAAATACAAAAATAACTATTTAGGGTACTTCCATGTTTCACTGTATATAAAAATTAATCTCTGTTTTTTACTGGGATGAACAGGCTAATCCAAAATAACCTCATGCTGCTGTGCCCTTTCTCCTGTTTCAAAGGATCTGCCAGATGTAACTTTTGTTTTTCTTGATATTTCTCTACATTGTTTCTTATTTTTACACTTTAAAAAACTCTAAAAGGATATTTTGCTTTCCCCTTTGCATTTCCAAGTTAATTGCTGGTTTTTAGTCTGTGGAATCAGTGAGAGTAAACCCACCCAGAGACTCCAAAAAGGACCACCTAATTAAAATGTATGGGGTAATTCTGCAGAGATGGTGGTAGAGGTGTAGTTTGCAAAGGCAGAAAAAACTTTTTAAAATGTACCTCTAAAAACTGAACATCAACCAATCAGTTTCGGTATAAAACCTCCTTGCTTACCACTGCACTATCTACTACCTCTGTTGGTCCCAGCAAGTATTTGATTTAACATTAAAATATAAGGAGTAGTGGAGAGTGTGTTCTCCTACTGCCTGGGTGTTTGGTATGCAGGGGCCACTACTGCTTACACGAAGCCTGCACAGAGGGTAGTCAACACCACCCAAAAAAATTATTGGCTGCCCTCTGCGACCCCTATAGGCCATTATCATTTCCACCTGTCTCAGAAAAACCAGACCCATCACAGGGTACCCCTTGCACCCTGCATACCACCTGTGTGACCCGCTGCCCTCTGGTCACCGCCTCAGGTCACTCAGATTCCACACCTCCAGACTGACTAACAGCTTTTCCCGGTGGGCCATTGTGACTGTAAACAATGTTTTGTATATATTACTTTAGTTTGTATATGTTCCTCTAGGCTGTATATCTTTTATTTTTTGCTATCTATCCTGATGTCTTTACTATTTATATTTGGGTAGTGACCGAAAGAACGAGATCGCGGATAAAAGCGCTGGAAATGGGCTTCCTCCAAAGGGTGGCTGGCCTCTCCCTTAAGCTGGGCAGACACTGTGCGATTTTTTCAGTCGCGCGATTCAGCTCCTGCTCAAACTGTACGGTTGACTCGCAGGGGTTAGAAGTTCATAGGTCACGATGCAGGGTCTCACACTATACGGCCCGATGCTCTGTGCTCACACTGTGCGTACATAAAATGAAGGTTATAACAGAAATTCTGTCGCTCGCTCTCCCTCTCTGTCTTTCACTCACTCACACAGACACACACACACCACCACCATCAACTTTGCTAAATTGCTAATGAAAAACATTGATCAGGCAGCTGTGATTGAGCAGCAATGTAAATCCAACTATTTTCACGGTTGTTGTGGTCGTGATAATTTTGTGAGGCCACATCGAAAAGGCTCGGATGAGCTTTCCAAAGTTCTACAAGTTGTGCCTCCATCGCTTGTGTCCAGATCACACGCTGCACTGCCGTGCTGCGCCGTCTTTTTCGCTGACATTTGTGTTTGCGCGTGCGCAGTGTGACAAACTGCGGTGACAGCCTCACGACCAAGCGATTGATGATCGGGAGCTGGTCGTGAGGTGTTAATCGCGTCTCGTTACCCCACGTATACTACACGATGCACGACGCACGATGAAGGCCAAAATCGGGCCGATCGCCAAAACGGTCGCACGACTCAAAAATCGGCTCAAAATGGGCCAAAAATCGCACAGTGTAAGCCCAGCATTAGAGATCGGGTAAGAACTTCGGCCATCCGGGAGGGGCTCAGACTACAGCCGCTGCTCCATCACATCAAAAGGAGCCAGTTGAGATGGTTTGAGCATCTGACGAGGGACAAGGATGACTCCTGGGCGCCTCCTTGGTGAGGTGTTCCATATTATATCTCTCGGCTGGCCTGGGAACGCATTGGTGTTCTGTTTGTGGCAATTTTTCTCCTTTCTCCATAAAAAAGAAGTTGTTAACATATCTCACATCTTGATCTCGTGAGAACGCCATTAGACCCGCGCAGCTGACTGTGCTTCAAAGCAGGGGAGCTGCTTGCAGGTAAACTACCTTAACAGCATTTACAATGCCACAGATCCTTTAATCCTCGTAGAAACTTCATTCAAACGTGATATAAATAAATAACTTTTGCTGATAGATTTTTTCCTCGACATTATTTATCTTGTAACGAGGAAGAAGGTTCATTTAAAACAATGGACCTAAAGGGTGTCCAGAATTTCGGTGTCCAGTAAGGTCGATTTACGAAAGGATTTAATAGTGAAGCAGTCGGTGTTAAAAGGATTACAGTCAGTCTGATCTTGCAGTATAAGACTATCCGAAATCCAATCGACTTTTTTTTTCGGGCTACAGGCTCAGCCCAGTGCAATAAATAACGTCATCTATACGAGGTTTTTAATATGATAGGTGACGCAAACCCCACGAATAAAGAAGAAATGTTTATATTAAATTGACACAAGAAACAATCCATATCTTTCTAAGACTTGTGTTTTATATAAGGCAGCATGCCACGCCCACGAGGCTTTTATAGTCAAGAGGATGGAGCGAGTCGAGCAGATTGATTTTGAGGGTGCAAAGGGATTGTAGTGCAGCTCAGCAGCTAAGGCGCAATATGAAGCGTTTTCTTTTCTCTTTATTTTGGCTTGTCGGGGATTTACAGCCAGCTCTTTCTGCTGGTTTGAAGGATACACCGACTCTCGGGTCCAAAAATACTCCTCGACTTCTGAGCAAAGGTAGGTTGCGTTAACATCGACGCAGTGGCAGTATTACATTACGAAAGGACAAATCCGATTCATCTTCTCATGTTTTGATGTAAGTAAGAATGCGGTAATTCCTGATTAAAGCGTGATTATGAGATGCTTTTTCACCCTGCAGATATTCTGAGCGTTGGGCTTGAATACCAAATTAATCAGAACCACAGTGTGTTGTTCTATGAGGAGGGCTCAGATGAACTGTACCTGGGAGGCAATGATTTTATATTGAAACTCAATGTGGACGACTTCCACGTCATAGAGGTGGGTTGGAGCAACATATCGTAAACTAACGATGGTCTTTATTTATGTTTTCTTATTATGTTGTTGATGGTGTTTCTTTTTTTCCCTCAATTCCTGTGGGGTTAAGCAGTAGCCATTAAAACCAACAGATGGTTGTGACAGTCCTAATAAGCGTCTGTCTGCCATGCAAGACCTTGTACTGTAGCCTCAAAGTGCTCATTAAGAGGTCCAGGTGCTGAGCTCATGGCACAGACAGAATCATTAAGAATAGAATATGTAATAAACCAGAAATGTCAGTATGACTTTTTTTTTTTATCTTAATGTTAAATTTTTAATAAGTAAATGATTCTTGACCATAAGAGAAGAAATGGGTCTTATCATTGATGTCACTAATGGATGTCGTGCTGTGGGAAGAGAAGCTGAAGGGAATCAAGAAGACATTTGAATTAAGGGAACTGGTTTTAGTCTATCCTTTTATTAATCTATCAGACAGCTATTTCTGTAGACAGTGTTGTAATTAGTTTCTTAGTGATTGTTTCAGATGCTTCTTATGTTTTTTGAAATGTTGCTAAAGTCATGGCTAATCTGTCTACAATCAATGTGTTGACAGAAATTTCATCTGAATGCAACGGGGCAAGAGGAATGCCAAGAGGTTGGTGATTACAGAATGATCTGAGATGTGCTAATAAATGCATTGTGAAAATGAAATATAGAATCGGTTTCCATAACAAAGTTCTCTCTGTGTCATAGGACCCCTGTGAAAATGTTGTCACTGTCATTGAGAAGTTTCAGAACAACCTGTTTGTCTGCGGGACGAACGGACAGAAACCAGAGTGCTGGCAACTTGTGAGTGATTCTAAAAAGTGTTAAATGTGTTAAACCGTAGACTAAAAGTGTGTGACTTTCTGCACTTCTGTGACAAGTTAATGGAAACTAAACTAGTTTCCATAAACTAGCAGCAGAGAAAAGCCAATTAAGGAGTGGAGCTCTGGTGCTTCTTGTTAAACTTTAATTGGGCGCCCTCATCTATAATTTAATGAAGGTGCTGGGTGTCTGGTGTTTTGTGGTTTCCCGTCACAGTTCTCTTGAAGTAATGTCACTGTGTTCTGTTGACTCTCTGTGACCCTGTAGCGCCCTTCAGTGAACAATCAGTCTCTTGAAATATTC
Source organism: Perissodus microlepis (assembly GCF_051167445.1). Lineage (NCBI taxonomy): Eukaryota > Metazoa > Chordata > Actinopteri > Cichliformes > Cichlidae > Perissodus > Perissodus microlepis. The sequence continues at coordinate 12,711,331 of NC_140467.1, forward strand.
TATAGTCGTGACGGGACAGGAATCTCTCCATTTATCTACACACAGAACTCCCTATCGCTCACAGTAGGTATGTTACGCGCCGCTTTTGTAGTTACCATGTTTTCAAGGTTTTAATTATCAGTGTGCAGATTAATGTAACTGATTATTCAAAAATTCAACATTTTTGCCCCTTTCAATTTGGTGTATCGGCTATTTTTAGAAGGGGATCTGTATGCAGCAGCACCTTTGGATGCTGATGGAAGTACATTGCAGTTCAGAAGACAAGCTGGCCGCAGGACTAATGTCTGGATGTATGACAGCTGGGTGTCAGGTAAATAAATACCTGCTCTTATTTTATAATAGAGGAAAACTACTGTAATTTAATACATTGGTGTCGTATAATCAGAATATGTTTGACTTAAAAGTTTGTCTTGTTCACTCCTCACCTCATTGTAGGGTAATTATGCTTTGGTTCAAGTTTGATGTGGCAGGCTTTCTGTTTTTTTTTTTTTCAGTTCGCGCTACACTGTAAACACATTTTTTTTTATTTTTTTTTATCATGTTTTCACAGAGCCCACGTTCATCTCTGCGTCATGGGTGCAGCGGAAGGACGACCCAGACAATGAGAAAATTTATGTCTTTTTCCGTGAGAAGAACTCAGACCACAACCGAGAGGCTGACCCACTGATATCTAGGGTTGCCAGAGTTTGTAAGGTATGGTGAAAAAAGCTGAGCTAACATAAATGAAACTCAACTTTGCGTACAGATAAATTCTCTAAAACATCTTCATCTCACTTTCAAGAATTAGGAACAATCAAAAGTCTTGCTGTGACTACATAAGCAAACCTTTTTCAAGCATTTTGGAAGGTGGATTGTGCCCCTTCATTCTGGGACCCTTTGTGCCCAGTCCTCGTAGGATGGACCACACCCACCTTTGAACTTGGCCTTCAGTCTAATTTGATCTACAATTGGATAAAGTTTTGCGAATGCGTTTGGCATGAGTACAAGGCTCTGCCATTGACAGAGTATGTCCAATACCAAAGTACTTGAAGCAAATTTGAAGTGGGTTTCAGTTTCAGTTCACTTGCCACACAGTTGGAAAATGTTGTAATAATGTTGTAAGCTTTAGAACAACAATATTCATAATGAATGGCAAAATGTGATCATGCCCATTAAAATAAAGGCGAGGCATTATTGGCTCAGTATGTTTGAGAGCGTGTGGTAATAGCACAGCACAGGAAAGGTTGAGTCGAGTCAGTTCAGTCTGAGGTTGAACAAATACTTTTTTTTTTCTTTTTCTTTTTTTTTTTTTTTTTTGACACATCAACAGTACAGTTGCCTAAAACGACACAGCTAAAAAACACAAAACCTGTGAGATGAGCTTAAAAACTCAGCTTCATGTCTTGCAACTTTAGTGATGAATGAAAAGAGAATAACTTGAAACAAGTCGATACTTAAATGTAATATCCACTTGATATCTTATTTTATGTTACCACCGTCTGCTGTACTGAATCTAAATTAAAGGCAGCGATTGTGAATAATTCTAATATTATTTTGTGATGGTTTTCCATGTTTCTTTTACGGTAATAATCTGCATAATTTTCCATAAAGAGGAAACAAGATACTAAAGTCTGTCAGATCAGAGGCGCTTGATGTTGATGTTAGGATTTATGTTTTTATGGAAGCAGTAGTTATGCTCACCCAGTATTTCCTCTTATATCAGGATGTTGCATTAGTCATGTTAGTTTAAAACCATCACAAGAAAATATTGATTTGCACAACAAAGCAAAAGCAAACAAACCTTTGACCCACCACCAATACCAAAAAATTGGACTTCATCTACTTTACATTGACCAGCCTGAAAAGCTTTCATTTTGCTAAAATGTTGTTTTCGGCATCCTCGCTTGACATCTGTGCGAAACGAGACTTGCCCTAAAAGTGTTCAGGTGTTCTCGTTTCACATTTCTGATACAGCTGAACGTAATGGCAGCTGTATCGAATAACCTTTAGCCGAAGCAGAATTAATGAGTTTCCTCCTGTCGGTATCATATTTCAGGTGGATGAAGGTGGATCAAAACGATTCTTCCAGAACATGTGGACATCTTTTCTCAAGGCCCGTCTTGTGTGTGGAATTCCAAAGGAGTCGCTGTATTTTAACCGTCTCCAAGATGTCTATGTGATGCATGCAGACAACTGGCAAGACACCAGGGTCTATGCCCTTTTCACGAGCAACTGGTTAGATGCTTCATTTTTAATACCTAAGCAACATGTAAACATGACAGTGACACCACAATCAAAAGCAAAACATTAAGATGGGAAGTATTGCTTTCCATTCCTTGTATCCTAGGACTGTAGCTCCAAAAACACATGATGTTAGACTGTTGATCAACTGTTTGTCCTCATTTTCAAGGGTGTTGCCCTTCTTCCACTCCCATGAGCTGTGGCAATAACAAATTCACAGATGATTTAAACCTATGATGAACGCTCTGGCAATCTTTCTTTCTTATGTTTCCTCTAGGAATTCTACAGCAGTCTGCATCTATACAATAAAAATGATTGAAAATATATTTGAGAACTCCAAATTCAAGGGCTACAACGACAACGTTCCCACGCCAAGGCCAGGAACGGTAAGAACTTTATTATGTTGCTATGTTACTTTACAGAAACAGAATTTACAGACAACTTCCTCTATTTGTTTTATTTTTACATTTCTATTTTCGTTTTGCTCACATGCAGTCTAAGCAGTTTATTCTATATCATGTGCATGAGTACGACCTGTGGTTTAAAAAAAAAAAAAAAGACATGGAAACAGCTGTGTGCATGGACTGTTTCATCACATTCATTGTTTCCATCATAGAGACTGTGGTTATTTATCTGACATCCACTGAGATTAAATGGAACAAATGAAGGCCCTTTGTATTTGCAGTTTCCCTTCATTGTGGCACAACCATAATGCAAGTTTCAAAAAGGGGCTGACACCGATCGCGGTCCTTTCTCTGTTCATGTTGCTATATTTTGTAAATAAAACCACCCCTGTAATTTACGATGTGGAAAAGTTTGTCTCTGCTTTGTTTTTGGACAATTCAGACTATTTTTTTTGCCTTTCATGCAGTATACAGACTATTTTTGCATTTATTTTTCAGTGTTCCACGAACAGCAAGTCTTTGCCACGTCACACAGTCAATATTGTGAAGGATCACTCAGAAATGGCCGACTGGGTTGACTCAGATCCTTTTTATATAAGCACCAACAACTACACCAAGATAGTCGTGGACAGAGTTCAGGCTGCAGACCAAAGATTTTATAACATTCTGCTTCTAGCTACTGGTATGTCATTGTTCAACAGCACAGGGTCCTTGGGATCTTTTTTTGCCATTAGCGCCTTCGCTGCCTTTCAATTGTGTTACATTTTAAGAATGCATTGTCTGTAATATCTGTTAGGAACAATAAGCTAAAAATACCTAGCCAGATATATCACTTGCAAAAAATAACACAATATCAAATTCCTGTTCCAACAGATTCTGGGAAGATCCATAAAGTCTTGGAGTCTGGGTCAGAACCTTTTATCATATCTGAAACGCAGCTCTCCAACTCTTCAATCATACAGTCAATGAAGCTTGACTCTAAAAAGGTAGGGTTCATTTAAAATGCCATACTAAGTGCAGAGCACTGTGCTTTGCCGTTCTGGCATCAGTGTTTCTCTCAGCTGCTGTCAGCGCCCACCTTCAGTGAAACATGATGTTGCTATTTCTTTTTGCAGAGCGTCGCATTTTATCTGTCGGGTCATTGCTTTTGTGCTTCACAGGCAGCTATTTTCAGCTGACAAACACCTCGTGTGCATTAGTTGTCTAGCGCCAGGAAAAGCCAAATCTATCAATAAGCAGGCTATAGAGTCTACAATTTCACCAAAAAGAAAATCTTTTCATCCAGGTTTAAAGTAAATTTAGATTTTTGTCTTCCTTTGCTCAGAAAACATTAATTGTGGGGTCTGCTGAGAGAATAACTGCAGTGAACCTTCAGAGTTGTCAGGAGTACAGCAAGTCTTGCGAAGAATGTGTTCTGGCCCGGGATCCATACTGTGCCTGGACTAACGATGGATGCACCTCAACTGTCCCGTAAGTGCGAGCAGCAGTCTTACCAAGACCCTCTGGCACATTTTATTATTATGTTTTGCACAATACCTGAAACAGCTGTAGAAATGAATCCTTTGCATATTCTTTATCAGAATTGAATTGACAGATAATCAAAGAGGAAAAAATCTTGCAGAAACATCACTCACTGAAACGTGTTTTATTCGTCTTTGCAGCGGGAGCATTCAGAATATCGTGGATGGGAAAACAAACGTATGCAATTTAACAGCTAAAGGTAGCTAATGATGAGACATTTATTCATCTTGCTGTAGACTCCAGGAACAAATTTAGTCTGATCTCTCTAATCGCTCTTTCCCTTTTTTTTTTTTTTTTTTCTTCCTTTCTTTCTTTTTTCCAAGAGCCAAGAAACCGGACCAAACGTGAGATACCTCCACTATCATCAGTGCATTTGAGGACAGTTCATTCAGTCCCCCAGGGTGTGCCTTTCTATCTGTCCTGTCCTATAGACTCCTACCACGCTGAGTATACATGGGAGCAAAAAGGCCAAAAGAGTCCTTGTTTGCAGATGCTTACCAACTGTCTGCACCTCATTCCTTCCATGTCACAGGAGAAGTATGGCACGTACAGATGTATTTCAGAAGAGAAAGACTACATCAAAGTGGTGGGAACATACGAGCTCATAGAGAACCAAGACCCAAAAAAGTGCTCAAAAAGCAATACACCTGACAACTGGAACGCTGCACCAGCTCTTATTCCAGAGATGACATGGATCACGCTGCTTGTAGCAATAATTTCTTTTTGAACTGACTCTCTGTTACTCACTACTTTTAATTTGCAGTGTCAAAATGTCAGGCCCTCTGTACTCATGCAGCACTAACGGAAATCCATGTCAAGCCTTTAGCGGAACCTAACACAGAAACATTTCTGCTGTGAAAAAAGTTTATTGTTTCAAAGAGGGGCTTGAACAGGAAGGGGAAAGAAAAAAGAAAGCAGTACAACCGGTCAGCAGTGCACAGCTTGAATGGTCTCCAATGGTGATTGAAAACATCGGAGCATCTTACATAAAACACTTTAGCTGAGTACCTTTCTTCCTTTTAACACAATCAAGGAAATGGAAGGCACAGAAAGTAATCAGAGGTAATTCCTCTTTACATGAATGTATATCTCAAGTCAACAACACTATTAAACTATGAGTGTAAGTGGGAAAGCTTCCAGTCAAAGGGCCACAGACAATCTTTAAATAGTAGGTCTGCTTAATTGTAAGTCTTATACAAACTGAAGGGAAGAGAGCTCTTTCCACTTTGGTCCATATAGAACCAAAAAATATAAATTATCTGTTTTGACATTGCACTGCTGACTCGATAATTTAGGAATGTGTCTCCACCTTCTTTTTCCCTAGCCGTCTCAGTGCTCAGAAAGGTATCTTAAAAATGCACAATGAAAATATTTGGCTTTGCATATTGGGAAATGGCTTCTCTCAGTATTTAAAAGCAGTTATGTCAAAAATACTCTAAAACATGCAAAAAGTTGGCCTATTTGTTATCATTTCTAACACATACTCACTGAAATTGGGTATGTGTTTTCCTGACGCTGCACAGAGTAGGGATAGTGAAGGTGGATGAGTTGGCATTGCTCATCCACAGCAGGGATAATGCATAAAAGAGGAGAAGAAGCAAGTGCAGGTAGTGTGGAGTGGATGGAAACGATTGTCGGGGTGATTTGTGACAGAAGGATAACAGCAAGAGTGAAAGGGAAGGTTTACAAGATTGCAGTGAGACCTGTTATGATGTACGGTTTGAAGACGGCGGCAGTGACAAAAAAGACAGGAGGCCGAGCTGAGGGTGGTAGAGATTTTGTTTTGTTGGGATTAGAAATGAGTCAATCAGATGGACAGCTCAGCTGAGACGGTTTGGGGAAGTGCAGAGGAGGCATATTATTATACTGGAAAGGATGTTAAAGATGGAGTACCTCCATAAGAAAAAAAAAAAAAAAAATCTTATTTTTGTACACATTTTGTGTCCCTTCAGTTTGACAGTATTATAGCACTAATAGCACCTTTTTTTCATGACCTATACTATAATACAAATAAAATAGTGCACATAATATTGTTAAAATGAATTATTGCAATCACCTTGTAGAGAAAACCTCTAAAGAACACAGAGTTGGCCTCAGTAGCCTGAGATGGAGTCAGATTCCTTACCTGAATTATTGCTTTAGTCCCTTGATAAAGAGTGTTATAGCGCAATAATGTAGCTAATAAACCACTTAAAACTTTATTTACACCAGAATGTAGTAAGCTGTGCCTTGTGTTGCTTTAATTCTATGAATTTAACATAATGTCTCTTTATAGCTTGTGTCATCATGTTGCCTTACACACATGTATTTTGGTACGGTATTAAATTATTTAATCCTGAATGTTAAAAAAAAATGTTTTTTTTTTTTTATATGAAAAGTATTATTTATTTCATTATTCACAAAATATTTAAAGAGATAAGAAAACTTGCTAATGTCTTGTAATGATTTCTTCATCATAAAAAGAGTGTGACAATTTACTGTTCACAAGGAGTCATCCTATTAGGTAAGATATTATTATTTAATCTTGGCAGGCTGTGTTTTAATCAGTCAGAGTACTCAGTAAATAACTTTCAGCATGACAAGAGGGCAGATGACAAAGCAAGGATCTTGAGCTTAAGCTGTCTTTTACCTAGATCTAGTCTCAGCGTTCTTAATGACTGCACAGAGTACATCCTGCTTATGTAAAGAGATTTTTTGGGGCCGGGGGGGGGGCACTACAGTGTGTGTGCATAGACAAAAACAAATGGGAATTTGGGTGGAGTCCGATGCGGTTGTAAGATTTTCTTTCAGATTAACTAATTGAAGTCCAGAAACTCCATGGAAACCTTGTGTTGTTTATGCTTCTCTCATCCTGTCTCCAAATATGAGATAACACAGCATCCATTATCCATTACGGTGTAATACTTGACTCTGAACTTGGCTCTCACAGTGGTGGTCTCAGTCTTTTGGCCACACTCTGCTGACCAAACCCTGTTGTTGCAGTTTCATTCTAGGAAAACACGCTCTTTCAGCCACTGACACACTATGTTGTTGTGGGCTCTGATTTACAGCCATGTGATTTTAGCTGTTTTGATCTGCAGTGTCTACACAAATATTTAACACTGTAGAAGGAGATGGTACTTTCCGCTGTTTATGGTTCATATGTTGTTCTGTCTGTCTTAGACTACTGTAATTATAATGAATCTTACTAAATCTGTGGCTTAAGACAGAATTTACATAATCCCTGATCTAACAACTAGGTTTGTCCTTTGGTAAACCATCTGCATGCACTCATGTTTTGTTTATGTCTGGGTTCTTTTCTGAGTCACTCCTCATCAAATGTGTCAAGTGGTGTTATAGAGGACTTACAGCTAAGCATCACTGATAGGCTTTACTTTAGGACTATGTTAAGAAACACTTACGGTATCACAGAACTAAGCTGGTGCTGCATTGGTGTCTGAGGTCACAGATATGGTGACTGACAAACATGTTTTTGGTTTCTGTTCTGTTCTGATAAGAGTAAATCTTCATTCAGGACCCCAAGTTTTCCTGTCCTTCTTCTCACAGGAAGACTTCAGGAAGGAAATTATTGGAAAACAAACACAAATTCCGATTAAGGAAATTCTTAGAACTGAAAGCAAATGTTAGAAATGTAGCTTTTCACATGTGCGTCATGTTGTTTAAAGTTTCTAAGCACACACGATAGTTTGCGTGACATGAATTTACAACGCCTGTCTGTAACTGCGATCCGTTGCCAGCAGAGGTCGCTGTTATCCAACAGACCCGACATCGGTTCACGCTTCAACGCCTACCCTGAACTGAACACAAATCCATGGCTAACCTGACCCTACAAGCCAAGGCTTAGAATAATACTCGCATGCCCATTTCACCCTGAAAATGATTATCTCAGTTAGAGTGTAGTGTATGGGAATTTCAAGGTCCCCGGGGAGTCGACATTACTCAGAATAGCGTGAATTCCTTGGGTAACAAATGAAATGCGACATGCATCTGGTGTGATAGGCCTTGGAGGGTGATTCAGTGCAATCCTCCAAGGTATGCATGTGCACTAAAAGTATCAGAAAGGTATGGTTTGTGATTTTGTCACTTCTGAGTTGTTTGCACTTGCTGTAGTAGGTGCTGGTGTGTTACATGAAAATTAAAACGTTCTCTTCTGTGAGTCACGACAGATGATTCCGTGATAACTTGGATGTGGCGGTTTCCCTTTGAAGTAGAAAACAAAACAACCTAAAAAAAAAAAAGAGCATAAAAAAATAAACAACAAAGTACCAGATGAGCCATTGCTTGATTTTATTTGTACAGTACTTCCTCAGGAATCCTAAACCTGTAGCTGCTTGAGCTGTGGGGTACTTGAATGTTTTGGTAATTACTCGACATGTGTGTTTATGTATAAGAGAAGGCATATTCATGCTGTGAGTGATTCGAATTGTTCTTTGTTTTTCTTTTGAAATTCCAGTCAAGTGCAGATTATTATCCATTTATGTTTTAAGTGTTTGTACTTTTATTGAATTTAATTTAAAATAAATTACCTTTCAATTTATTTATTTATTTATTTGTTTTTTGTTCTCCGGGGTTTGTTTGTATTTTTGTTTTGTTTTTTAAATATATTATCCTAGTGATTTTAAACCCTAGTCCTTCTGTCATCTTCATGGCATTGGTGGTAGCCAGTATGCTCACTGGGGGTAGTAAGGTTTATGGTGACACCTGGCAACATCTGTGTGTCCTCCTGTTTCCTAACTTAATCCCTAGTAGGACAAGTAGATGGGTTTATTTATTTATTTACATATTCTGTATAATTTAAAAAGTTGTTTGTAGCTGTGCTTGTACTGGACATTTTCCACTGCTGTGTTTAATTAAATCTTAAAATAAATCACTTAAAATGATCACTCCACTCCAGGGCCACATTAGGATTTGTGACACTGAGTTAAATCACATTGTTTCCAAAAGCTTTTTGTTTGAGAACTCTCAACACAGCGTTGTGAAGTTTCTAAATAAACATACTCTGGACGACGTTTGAAAATGATCTGAAAGGCTGTACAAATTTACAGTGTGCACACGTTTGGGAATACTTTTGGGATGTACTCCATTAGGTGTGAAACAATATGTGGTGTGAAGAGAGGGAGCAGAAGCAGGTTCAGAGCAAAGAGCTGGTGAGATTTTAACAGTTAAAGTAAATGTTTAAAGCATTTAAAAAGACATCTGGAAAATAAAGAAGATAGAAATCTAGATGGTTTACCGCAGGGACTTGAATCACGAATACAGCAGGAAATTGTACGGCAGCCGAGCAGGCAGCCAAGAAGGAGGAAAAGGAAGAGAGAGAGAGTTAGTTTCGTATCAGAATCTATTTTACTTTCTGACACAAAACAAAACCTAAAATTAAAAAAAAAAGTAAATTGATACCCAAAAGACAAGTTATATTGAGACTTGACAATTAAACAAATCGTGACAGGGTCGAGGGAAGAATATAAATCTCCAGGTGATTACCTGGATAGGAAAATGAACACTACCCAGACCTGTTTTTTAAAAAGAGGTTTTGGGGAATTTAAACTCTTTGTGGTGATTAGCACTTCTGCCTCATAGCAGTACAGGCTGAGCTTTTCCTGTGAAGTTTGTGCGGGTTGTCTTTCGCCCATTGTTGCTTCCTTTCACAATCCAAAGACATGCATAGTTGGACTAATTGATGATTCTAAATTGCCCGTACATGTGTTGAGGGGGTACTCTGCCTCCTTAGATAAGCTCCAGTTTGCAAATATTTGGACAATGATACAGTTTCTGTAATTTTGCTTTTGTTCACCATGGCAGTGGAATTTAAATCAAACAAGCAAGATGTGATTGAAGTGCAGACGTTCATTACATGAACTGTTTAGGAATCCTAACCATTTCTGTACACAGACCTCCTTACCATTGTTATTTCATATTCATATTCTTCTTATTGCTAAATAAATGTTTAGTATGTCTTTGCAATCTGTGCATTAGACCAGAGGTGTCAAAATCATTTTACATGGCAGGCCACATACAGACAAGTGAAACTCCCCTTTCTGTCAGTGTAAAGAAGTTAGATGTTTAACGGTTTTTCTATATGATGACGAAAAAGCCTCTGTGATAAAGAAAGACATCTGTCAGAAAGACACTTCCAACTTAAATTGTAAGAAATAAAGTTGCAGATAAAGTTCTGGAAGCTCATTTACCAAAACTGTCGTTGTAAAACAACAACAACAACAGAATTTACACAGGTTTTATTAGAGACACGGCTAAGACTTTGGCCAACATAATAATTTGTGAAAGTTGAATTTTTCCGGTATATAGAAAAGGGGAAGTAGGGGAAGTACATAAAACTTATCTCTAAGCACACACACACACAGCTGTAAGGTACGAGCTATGGAGGAAGTGCGATTTTATCGTAGTGGAAGCAAGACACCGAGGGTAAGACAAATTCATGACAGTGAATTTTAAGTGAATTTTAGTCGGAAAGTGACGAAACCTGTCGTTTAAGCTGTTTGGTGGCTGTTGGAATACTTTAGGCTGAAAAGCTGACAGTCTGACGTTTCTGTGGATACCACACATTTCTATAGTCGTATAAGAAATCTGGCGATACATCCTGTTAAACTATGTTTTCCTTTTCGCCTCGGGTACCGGGGTCGTTAGGGTTCAACAGGGCAATTGTTTATTGTTTAATTACGTTCTGTAGTATGAATGGCCAAAAGTGAGGTTTTTATAATTATGAAAAGCTGTAAAACATATGAAAATACAGTTAATACTCCGGAAATTTCTGCGTGCACTTGTTTGTGGTGATTAAACAAGATAAGAATTATTAATGGTTTCAAGCGCACATTCAGGCCTGTGAGACTCATTAGACACTCTGACACTGAGCCATGGCTCTGTGCTTATGCACACGTTTCTGCATCTCTGTTACTGAAAGACACTTTCTATATGTATAATTTATTTTATGTAAAATTCACTACTAAACTGTAACTTTAAGGACAAGGAAGCGATTTCTTTTATTCAGTGTTATCATAAAAGCTTTATTTTTATGGATTTGCTATTACTAGGGAAAACAAACATGAGGTTTAAGGCCTGGATTACTTTGAAACCTTTGAAACCTGAAAATAAAAAGGGGCATTGCTTTATTTACGTCTGACACCTTTGAAGTCCACCAGAAGATGGCGGCATCTGAGCAGGAAACCCTTCTCCTTAAACGCAACCACCAATTTGCAAGACTCAAACGCTTATGATGATTATATAATGCAATGTTTATTTACACAGCGATAGGCTGAAAGTCACTGGTGCACAGAAGCCTTTTAAATAAGACACGAGACTAGCTGCCAAACAAAATAAAATGTGCACGAATTTGGCTTTTTTGTTTACGAAAATTAAAAGTAATTCATTTGAGATTTACCCGAAATTTGTTGCGTTAAATCAGATATATTTATTAAAAACAAAAAATTAAAGCAGGTTTCACGATGCGGTGCAGCTGCAGTCTAACACCATCAAATGATCCGGGTATCCTGTGGCTCTATGCAGAGCCTGTCCATACACTGGACTCCTCAGAGTTCACCTTCTCTCCAGCCTTATTTGTTATTGTTATTAAAGATAATATTAGATAATATAAGTGCCTTTGCAGTTTTTTCCTAATCACACGAACACTTTAAATATTTCACTTCGTGTGCAAACTGTTACTTTTGTGTTTACCTGTGTCCTTTAGTTAAAGACAAAGGGTTGAAGGTGAAGCGAATGAGGTCAAAGATGGGCTTAGGTCGGAGTAATAAATTAAACATCGGATCCTAAATTATGGATTTTCTTGGAGGGCGGAGGACCCCTCCAAGAGCAGCTTCTGTATCTTTAATAGACACGGAGAGGGGCTGGGAGAGGCTGCGCGTTCACGTTCATTTTCTCGCGCCGCAGCGGCGGGGACGCGCAGAGGCTCCCACACTCGCCGGAGAGGAAGAAAAAAGCGCCGTCGGACCGCAACAGCGACTCACCGGGAGAAAAATGATCCCTCCACCGTCCTTCATCTGCGCTCAGGTCTGCACAAAGCATGTGAAAGGATCCGAAACCTCCGAGGACTCGACTTTTCTCAAACATTAAACTTGTTTCAAGTGGACTGTAAACTCCGAGGGTGATTTATAAGACACGGGAATTGAAGTTAACATTGGACAGGTAAGATGACTGAAAAATAAGCTAATGCGGGAGTTACTGCATGAAATTAGAGAGAGACGGAGCAGCATCCGGATCAAAACTTTAAAACAAATACAAAAATGTCTAGAAATTAACCCGCGGATTAATTCGGTGTCTGTGTCACAAAGGCGTTTGTGCACGAATGCAAAAGCTTTAATAATCCGCAAATTGATCGGGAAAATTCTGATTTGAGCATTAAGTGCTTTTGGGAGTGAAACCTTCTCGAATAACTAAAAGAAAAACCATTAACGAGAGCCCGTTTCATCACCACGGACAGCGCCAGTTTACCCGGACCTGCCTGTGCAGACGCGCTCAGAGGAGGGCATCTGAAATCAAATATGACACACAACTTATGTGCATATGTGCGCTTGTTCGGCAAACATTGTTGTTCTGTGTAGCGAAGAAAGCAAAAGGAAACTGTTTTTAAGGCATTCAGAGAAACACATTTTAATCTATATGAGATAAAAAAGCATCCGCAGTACATTTCCGTCGGTGTGATTGCTCTAATGGATAATGGTTAATGCTCTTATAAATGTCTGATCGTAGCTAATGTCTGCTAATTGATGCTTGCAGGTGCAGAAAATGGCAAGAAGGTTCTTACAGCTCCTTGCCTTGTGGACTGTTATGACTGGCATTGTGCAGACCTGTCCAGAGCAGTGCAGCTGCCAGGATAAATTTTCCCATCAGTTTGCTGACTGTGCTTACAAAGACCTGCTGGAGGTCCCTGTTGGTCTCCCTTCCAATGTTACCACCGTGAGCCTTTCTGCCAATAAAATCCAAATCCTGAAAAGCAAAAGCTTTGTTAATATCACTCAGGCCACCTCTCTGTGGCTCGCCCACAATGAAATAGTCACCATAGAAAGAGGCACCTTGGCCCCTTTGGTTCAGCTACGCAACTTTGACATCAGCCACAACAAAATTGTGAACTTTCCATGGGAAGATCTGCGCGGTCTCACAGCCCTGCAGCTTCTCAAAATGAACAACAATGAAATGGTGAACCTCCCAAAGGATGCCTTTTCCACGCTCAAAGACCTGAGGTCGCTTCGAATTAACAACAACAGGTTTACCACCATTGTCGAGGGGACTTTCAGCGCCCTCACCGCTATGTCTCACCTGCAGATCTTTAGCAATCCCTTCAGTTGCTCCTGCCGCCTGCAGTGGCTGAGGGACTGGATCACGACAACTAAAATTTCTGTCCCCGAGCCAAATTCAATTGTGTGCGAGGCCCCTGAACATCTGAAGGGTACGATGGTTTCAAGCGTTCCTAAACTGGACTGTGAGCCCCCTGCTGTCACTATAACATATCAGCCAAACATAGAAAACACAGATCTGTATGAAGGTATTATGGTGATCTTAAATTGTGAGACAAAAGGAAGCCCCAAGCCACAGATCACCTGGGAGGTGACTGCAGGAAATCAAAATTATCTTTTCCCCTTGCCCTCCACTGGAGAAATAAACGATGTGCCAATTAATGATAAAACAACCAGCAATCGATTTCTTGTTTTTAGAAATGGAACTCTCATCATCCCCCGTGTGAGTAAAAAGGAAGATGGGAATTACAGCTGCTTTGCGGTGAACGAGTTGGGTAAAGCAGAGAGCAGCGTTAAAGTGGCTCTGGCAGGCACCCAAAAGGAAGCCAGCAACACAGTCATCGATTCAACAGTGGACAAGAGCCGTCCGTCTGGTAAAAAGCCTGCAGACCCCAAGCCCTCCAAAAATAATGTGGTCAACTGGACAAAGCTTGATGAGAAGACAAAGGAAAGTCCCGAAACGTCAAAAGACAAACATGATGAAACAGAGCAGACCGGTGTTGTTCCTAAGACACACACATTCACAGGCAAGTGCGGTGTTAGAGAAAGCAGTGAATACATCTCCAACCATGCCTTCAACATGAGCCTGGAAGACCTGAAGCAGTACACCTTTGACTTTGGTGTTATTGCATTAGAAGTGTCAGAGACGGAGGCCAAAGTGCAGCTGAATCCACTGCAGCTTGCCAAAAGCAAATCTAATCTTCATCTAAGTCAAACTGAAAACCAGGAAACAGTGAATAAGGAACCTTTGGGTCTGTACCAGTCCTCATCTAGCAAGACCACTCTGGACATGCTCTACCTCTGTGTAAATACAGGAAACGGACACTCCATGGTTCAGTGGTCCAATATAGAGGAGGGAATTAATTCCTACCGCTTCCATAATTTACAGCCTGGCACCAATTACACACTTTGTCTCACCTATGGGGGGAAGGACTGCCAAGTCCAAGTAGTCTTCACAACTAGAAAGAAGATCCCCTCCCTGCTCATAATTGTGGTTGTCAGCATTTTCCTATTGGGTCTGGCCACTGTCCCCTTGCTGGGAGCCACCTGCTGTCATTTGCTATACAAATATCAAGGAAAAACCTACAAGCTGATCATGAAAGCTCAGAATCCAGATCAGATGGAGAAGCAAATGACAAAAGATTTTGATCACAGGCCATCTTTCGTGGAGTCAGAGAAAACCAGCGAGTTAGGCGAGGGGGAGGGGGAGGTTGACGGAGAGGAACGAGAAGGAGAGGAAGAGGCTGAGGGGAGCGTGGTGACCGAGTCCATCCCCGGATCATCATCCAAGACCAACCAGGAGGAGTTTGAAGTTGGCTCGGAGTACAGTGACAGGTTACCGCTGGGAGCAGAGGCCGTCAACATCTCCGAGGAAATCAACGGCAACTACAAGCAGCCAAGCCGCTGAGCTCCGCTGACGTCTGCGAGTATATTGTAAAATATTTTGCTTTCAAGTAGCCTATATTCAAGCAGGTAACACACACATCATTACTTCACGTGAAAAAAACGATGCCGTGTGATTTTTGTCTTTAAAAAGAAGGGATCATTAACTTTTTTACCTCAATACTCCTTCAATCACCGCGATTGTGAATGAATTCATGTGACATTTGTAGTTTCCGTAAGGTTAAAACGAGTAACTCACGTTTACAAACCGAGCACAGATTTATATCTTTTATCAGACCTCAAAACCGACGGGAAAGCACCAACGTTTACCCCATCTGTGGGACGTACGCGAACGGGCATATGGGAGCAAATTTCGCGAAGGCGAGACTTGGAGAGATGCGCGTAATTCGAGGCAGCAAAAAAAAAGGAGAAAAGAATTGCACAAAATTTTACCCACCGTTTCGCTGCGTTTTAAACAAGCAAAAACCACGATTTTCTATGAAGTCATTGTAAATAAACTGACATCAGGGACAAGATTCTCTCACTGAGCCGCGTGTGTCTGTGCAAGGCTGTTAAAATCTCATAACGGCCATTTAACATCTTCTCAGGTGTCGGCACTCTGGCTCCACTCGACTTGTCCACGAAACTAGAGAAAGATTGGGATTAATGTGTTTGATGAAATGATATTTGCGCTTGGCGCTGTTGCACCTGACAGCGCGCACAGCGGCGCACTGCGCGCTGTCCTGTGCGTCCAAAAACGGGAAACTGAGCTTTCAGAGGTGACGATGTGCTTGACGGGAAATTCCAGGTTATTTACCACCAACATGTTGTTCCACGTGTAACGTAAGGCTTTAAAAATGTGCGACTTTAACCTCTTAATCGACGGGTGCTTGCTGTACTCTCGCTTTTTACGGTGAACGTGTCCATGGCATGTCACTCCTTGTGCGGTTTTCTAATAGTGTAGTCTATATAGGACTTTTAGATGTGACTGTCTACTTGTGATGTAAAGCCACGTGAATTTTCTTTCTTTTCTTTTTTTTTTTTAAATCAATTTTCCAATGAAGTCCTAACAATTGGGCGCAGTGAGCGTCTGTCGGCTTCACTGTCTTGTAATTTGATATGTAAAGTGAGATTTTTTGTGAACTATGTTGTAAAACAAAACAAAAAAACGTGACCTTTTAAGATTTTTTGATATAATTTTATGTAAGTGGAATTAATAAAACATGTGAAACTATACAAATTGGTGGATATTTCTGGATTTAACTATCATTCCGATTTTTTAAAACAACAACAAAAGCAAGCAAACAAACAAAGAATCCCCATATCATTTCGAATAATTATGTTCTAAATGATTATTTCGATTACGAAAAATAATCATTTTTTCTTTAAAAATGTAAGATATTCTCCTTCCTTTTTTGGAAAGGGATAATTATGGCATGGCTTTTTTTCTTTTCTTTAAAAAAGAGGGGATTAAAAACAGAGAAGCCTGAACACTGCTGCGTTTTGGAGCTCCGATCAGTCACAAAGCCTCCCTTTGTCTATATTTTTCGTTTATGGTTCAGTTCAGGTCTCTTCTTTCGGCAGAAAATTATCACACTACACAAGTGGATTTAAATTAATATCTTATATAAAAATGTGAAATGTTAATAGGGGAATGTTTATCAAAACACTTAAGCAGTTACCAGAGTCTTAGAATTACGTTTCAACAATTTTTCTTGCAGCAAGGACTCCTACAGAGTACAGCAATGTACAGAGGAGGACTAAAGCCTACAGTGTCTAGGCTTCATTTATAGTATACAGGGTTCATCCTGAGTTTTACGAGCACTTACATCTATGGAAATTCCCATGAAGACATGCTGAGACCGGTGGTCTTATTTCTGCTACCGCAGCTGTTCGGCTTCCGGTTAGTTTGAGGGTCAGTTTCCTTTTCAAAAGCCCCTTTCCCGTTGCAAGTGCACTCATGCATATATTAGTTGAGCAATAGCTTAACAAAATTTCCCATCAGAGTGATTAAAAAAAAACAGGAGAAAACTGTATTTTTCATTTTATTTTCACAGTTATCAGGGAAAAAAACAATCGGATGTGTATATTTTCATTTAAACGTTGGCAGGCTTAAATGCGCAGACAAATGGTGAAATATCACGGAACATTTGAAACAAGAAGATGTTTATTTGACAAGAACTGGAAATACTGGAAACAGTAAGATGTTTTTGACTTAAAAGTCTACAAATTAAAACAGAATAAATATACAGTTTATTCCACAGGTTAATATCAGTCACACAATGCGTGTAGCCTAAAGATGGGGGGAAAAGAGAATTTATTGGCCACAGTATGACAATGGTTCATTATTTATATTCATAAATAGTCAGATGTTCTGTATTTCTGCCCTTCTCTGTCACTCTATATATGAACTCCCATTCAAAGAGATGATTCATTGGCTTGTGCATCCATGTTTTTAGTTGGATGACCATCATTTTACATTATCTGCATTGAATGATGAAAATAATACATGATTAAAGGCTATTAGTGCAAATGAGTTCTATCCCAAAATAAGCACATACATGTTTAGAAAATTATTTTTTTAAGTGTGTTTACTAGGTGATCAGTGCCACACAAGCATTCCCATCAGACTGGAGACTGAGGTCCTCACAGACAGGAGAACATGAAAAGCACAGGAGGGACTCCGAATCTCCAGACGTTTAGGAAAGACTTGGTGAATATCTTTACACTAGGCACTGAGCTATAATGCATGTATTTCACCAAATGCAGACAAATAGTACAAATGCAGACCCAAACCGGACGAGACTCTGCAGCCAGTACATAATCAGTATCGCATTCTTGATTAGTTGCTGGCAGCGGCTTCTGCCTCCTTGGTCGTAGCCTCCTTTTTGCTCTCCTCCCTGGTGCTGCGGTTCAGGCTTCCATTCAGAAAGCTGTCTGTGGTCTGACGCTGGAAGTGCTTCCTGGTGCCCACAAGGGAGGGGTTGTTGACCAGGGTGTAGAGGAGCTGCCAGTGCCTGCGGGCTCTCTTGGCAATGGACACTTTATTCTGCTTCTTATCCTGCTGGACGAGCTGGATCCCTGAGGACATTCAGACATCATGATTGCACCAAAAGGTATGACATCTATAAGTCCTATGTAATGACATCTAAGGATAACCCTTTTTCTATTTTAAACTGAAATTGGAAAAGGGTGATTTGTGGGCCTCCCAAAAGACACCCTATATTCAGCAGATAGAGTAATAATAGAAAGCAATCATATTTTAATCCTCTAAGCATGGTGGGAGCATACTGGGCTTTCCATTAACACGCTGAAAGCCAAAGCCCCTTGGGCTGAATGAATATGTAACAGGCAATTAGCGTAGCTCATCTGTGTAATCAGCTACTGGAGAAGTAATCACTGTAATACAATAGATTATTCCCGATAATACATTGTTTTCTAGATGCAAACAAGCAACATCTCCATGGCACGTTTCTAATTGGACTCAGCTGTGTCTAAATTCCACAACAACCGCTGAATCCTGGCGGATTTTCTTGTTAATTTGTCAGTGTAATGCATGTCCTGCTGTCATGATATGTTAGCGACCATCAGTCTCTTCCTTTGTGTGTCAGTGGCGTTGCTGCAGATCTGCGGTCCACCCTAAAGCACCCGTTCACACTTTGGATTAACGCAAGTTGTTAATATAAAAGATACAATATAGCACCTATATTACAGGATGCAGAGTCATAACGACAGTTTATTCGTTTATTACTAATATGATTAGGACAGGCAGCCGGACTCCAAGCTATTCTGCTCTGAGACTCAATTTGCTCTTAGCATATTAAATCAGAGCTGCCTTCATTTTCACTGTACGTGCAGCAAAGTGAGATGATCTGATTATGTGTTACAGTGACCTGCTATTAAATTCTAAACACCCCAGAGAAATTAAAGATGCTACAGCACTTTTAATACAGGTATTAAGCTGATTTTGAGCTTTAAGAATAATCTGGAGAAAATGTCTTAATGTCATGAAACAACTGAAACAATGAGCTGATCCTATTAACAAAGACTACCTGTGTGCAGTGGTCACTCTTCTGTGCCATTAAAAAAACCCAAAAAACACCACAATGTGCTTTTTTTGTCCACACATGGAGAACAGTCTGTGGTGTGGATTGAGTTTTGTGCTACAGACCTTCTTCAGCATCTCGTGACCTCTGTCCAGCTTTGGTGTCCTGGCCCACAGACTGCAGCAGCATCCCACAGAAGGCCTTCATCACAGGGTGAGACTGGCTCACCTCGATCTTCAGATAATGAGCATAGCAGCGGTAGGCTGCAGGCAGACGTAGGGAGGGGTGAATCATTCTGACTGGGCAAAAGCAATAAACACACAGGACTGCGCCCCATGTTGGCTTTGAGGCAATCACACATAATGACCATACAATCACACTTTTTTTCTCTCTTTTTTAACCACCTGCTTTTTCTGACAGCAAATCTGCAGACATTTCCATGCAATTAGAGTCCCTGCCCTGCACAGAATACAGATATCATATGAGCTGCAGTGAGCTGGCAGGAGGATAAAGTGGGCAGGATGCAAATTTCTAACCTCTAAGTGGGATCAGAAGAAGTGCTTTTTCTCATAGAAAATTGCTTCCACAATGCTTTCACAAACATAAAAGCATGTTGCTATTACCTATTAATATGTTAACGTCCTGTTTCTGAGTCCAAAGAGAAAAAAATGGGAACTATTAAATATTTATTAGCCCTCTCTAAGCAATAGATGGATGCTAAAAAGTGCCAATAATTGATGAAGAAAGTGTTTTTTAGCTAAGCTACAATCCTTCTAATAATGACAGCATGTTCACTATTACAGAAATGGACACTATACTGATTCTAACCTGCATACACGTCAGTTATCTCGCTCACCTGGGTCAAAAACCTCCACATTGCGGTTAAGAAGACTGATATCCATACGTCCCATGTGGACAATGTTGAACAGGGCTGTGATGATCATGCGCCAGATTCCCAGTATCACCCCGATCAAAACATTAACAGGAAACATCAGGTATGTCAGCAGGAACAGATTACCCCTGTGAGATAAATTAGAATGCATCAAATCAAAATCAGGCAGTAAAATTATGTAAGTACAGGAAAATGTACGGTAGAAAATGCAGTAAATCACCTGTTGTCCAGATCTCGTGTGCCTCCTGTCTTTTTGATGAAGCAAAACCTGGCGGTGATGTGTTGAATCAACACAGCCAGGAGAAGCATGAGCCAGAAAGGCCTGAAAAGGTGAAACCCACATAGAAGGAGCAGTGATTAAAGCGCAAAAAACATTTGTAGCTGGCAGGAAATTGTACAACATACACAGAGAATGTTGTCGATTGAAAAACACTCCAGGTGTCAAATTTCAAACCTAGCAGCACCACTGCACAGATACTCTCAGGCCTGGATTTACGACAACTTGTGTTTGTATCTTTTTTTATTTATTTTTTTTTACAAGGTCACAACATTAAAATAGCTAAAACTGAAAGCTGAGAGACACCAAGAATTATATCACTCACCACATGCTCCACAGGACCTGAAAGAGAATCAGATTCTGTCTGTGGAGGACAGGTATGATAACAAGGAAGACTGCAATCAGAAGGCAGAGGAAGAACACTATGGTCTGGATGATCATGCCTGCGGGGGAGAGATCAGAGCTTTACAGTCTTAGCACTTAGACACTATCCAGCATCCAACAGATCTACAGTGGTCACCCCACTGTAGAAGGCTCGAATACTCTGATATGTCTCTGCCCGAGCTGGTCGATTGAAAGAATTGCTTTTAGGCAATATTTAAGGAGCATGAACAGAAATAATACAAATATCTAACAGAATTTGGAAACTGGATATATAAGAATTGGTAGCGAGCACAGTTATGTCAAAAACAGGATGTAAAGATGTTAAAAATTGCTGAGGTTTGTGTTTGGAGTGAAAAAGGATGATCAGGACTTGGAAAAAACAAATCATAGGGACAGTTAAGGTTGGAGAGTTCACAGAAAAGTGAAAGAGGTTTGGGGAGTTGATGTGGATGTGTGTGGTGGAGAGATACTGAGTATACTGAGGGAAGGATTGTGAAAATGAGCAGCAAAGGAAGAGGAAAAGCGAAAGGCCAAAGGAGTTAATGTGTGTGGTGAGAGAAGACATCCAGGGCATTTCTGTGATGAACAGATGAAGAACAGATGATCAGTGATCTACTGTGCTGACCCCTAATTAGAACAGTCAACAGAAAACTATGAGCGGGCATGCTGAACTCTTCCCTGAATATGGATTTACATACAGAAAATTCATCATAGTTTTGTCTCTAACTTGTTTTATTTAAAGTAGAAACAATATATAGAAAATCTAAATAACAACAATCTTTCAGAGTAACTGTACCAATGCAGATGTGAGCTGCTGTAAAGCTGGTGTATCCCATCCAGCAGACGAGTGCAGGCCGGGAAGCTCTGATATTTCTCTGACAGTTGTAAACATTATAGCTATCGCCTCTGTACAGCCCTTTCAGATTTGACCTACGGAAGGTAAAACACAATTAAAACAATGCGACACTATGGAATACATAAACTAGTTCAGCCCCAACTGTATAAATCACATAGTAAATTGAAGAAGCAATTTAGCAAGGGATAGACTGAATACTCAATTCAATACTTGACTCAGAAATCCATTTATTTTAATGCTATGCCATTTCTGGTAATGGCACAGTATTTCATTTTTCTTCTTAATAGCCATTTTCAATTGCAGCAGCAGTTAACACAGACTAAATGCTTCCCTGTCTGCATGATTAGTACTCTATTATGTTATAATAACCATGGCATTATAATGAAGTAGCCAGAATGCAAAGGAAATTCAATGCAAAACAACAACAAAAAAGGGAAAAAGTGCAATCACAGACAACCTACCGATGCAGAACCATAGATCGCATGAGCATAGCCAGGTTGACCAATCCAGACAGGGTCATTGCTGAAATATAACACACTGCAGAAACATTGGCACATGACATTCAGGTTTTTTAATGTGGAACAATGTCAATCTTGAACAGTAAAATTGTACAAAATAAATGCATCAAAAATAAAGGGCATAGCGTTATGTACGTGTGCATCTCTCATATTTCTAAATGGCTTCTCTTGTTGTCTTGTGTCACTTACCCTCTACACACCACATGTAATAAACCACTATCCGAACCACTTCATGTTTGTCTGGAGACAGCATGATTCTGAAACCAGCTAAAAGGTTTGCAACGTCTTCATTGACTCCCAAACGAGCAGTCTGGAGAGACGGCACGACTGCTGAGATCAGCAGAAGACCCATCTAAGAGGGAAAAAAGGACATTCATTAATAGCCAGTGAAGCTACTCTTAAATGCTCATGCAATAACTTTTATGGATGTGGAAATAAAATGAAACACGTCATGATAATATTCGGAGCTTGGCTGAAGTTCTTGAGTTAGGATAAGACAGTTTGAGAGATTCTGCTCTCTCTTTCTACACCAAGCCATGCAATTATGTCTCTCCTTGTGTGTTTTGTTACCATTTATGAAATATACAGGGATTATTGCGTTTAATAGTAGCTGTGGTAGTTACCTGATACAGGGTTATGAAAGACACAACACCAGATATAGCCAGCTTCAGCGGAAAACGGAAAGCTGCATGAAAACAGTAAAGGTGTAGAAATATTAAGTTAACAGGATTACATATTGTTTTTCCAAATCAGATCTAAGCATATTTGTACTGCACACATTGTGTATTCATGCAGTTGCTTCACATGACCACCTTCTGTATAAATGACCAATTCAGTAATTATTCCAAGAAGAGTTTGACCAGTTTTAACGCCTAATATGTGCATGACATGGTATTAAGCAGGTCCCAGACAAATATATTTACCATCCTCTGGTGTATAAATGTAAGATTTCGCAGCATCGGTTATTCTTTGGGGGAGTTTAGGCTTGTCTGTGCTCGACGTGCTGAAGCGAAAGGTGAAAAAAATGAAAGTTAAATTAAAAATTTAAATTGTAAACAGCGTTTTAAACCTCAGGGAACTCATGGGGTAAGGCAAAATATATATGAATGAATGAACCAACTTTAAACACATTCTTTTTTTAAATCTGTTTCTACTTAGGCTAAAACTTTGGGCTCTTTGTTGCAGTACCACTGCTGCCAGTGGTACTGGTACACTGTACAAAGTGGATGGAATAATGACACACACCTCTACCTAAATTCTTCAGCTTCACTTCAGATCAATAGCTCGATGGTTAAAACTTGGACACAACGGTGAAAAAAAAAAAACATGTTTGTTCTAAAATCCCTAAAATGGTCAGTTCTTGAAAACCACTGCTGTTATTTTGCTGAGCCTCTCTCTGCTATGCTGAAACAAACTGTTTACTTCACTACATTCGAACTGTAGGAACACAGAGATGGCTATGTAACAGCACAGCAAATCAATGTTTTTGATAAGAGGCAACAATTCTCACCTGATTTTGGTAGACTTTTTCTTATTGAGCATTTTCTTGACATAGTCTCTATAGTAGCTGCTGCTCAGATCCTAAAAGAAGAGCAATCATATAAGTAACCAAATTTGGGGAGACATAAATTATTGAGTCAGGCTTTAATGTACCTTAACACCTTTGGACATCTGTGTCTTTAAGTTCTATCTACATGTAAATGTATTTGCTAAAGTATGAAAAAAAAAGCCTCCTTGCATTAAGGTTCATGGTGCCGGACATTGGGGATGTGACTCATACACCAGCCGATCCCGACATCCAGTTTTGTCACACCATGCCAAGATTAGCATCAAATAAACACAGCATTGTGTCTCCTCATTGCAAAAACAAGGTAACCTTTTCATAAACCGATCAAGAACATAACGCAAACCAATTACGTCAAATCTACTTAAAATGATTAGGTCACAGATGTGCCGTGTCGGACTTCACGTTTCCCCTCAGCCTAGACTTTATGAGCATAATAAGCCTGTAGATTACAAGGCAGCTTATACAGGCTTCTCATGTCCACAGATTCAAAGGAAATGTGAGTCTCAGTAAGAGTTTTTTGTTAAAGGTCAGGTTCACACAAATGTAGACTATTAATACATACAATTGTTTCGAGTATGTTATGCAAGAAGCCCAAACAATTAGTGACATAAGAGCTGTTCAACAAAAATGACTCAATGAAGTCAGAAAAACTGCTCTCAGATCAATACTCACCTCTGTAGCATTGTTCTTTTCAGTGCCCTTTAAGCCCTTGAACAGAAGAAGGGGATACTGAAAGCTAAGGAATGCCAAGCAAGCAATCTGGGGCAGGCTGGAGAAAAGAGAGTAGTGTTTGTGTATCTGCAAAGAGGTAAAAAAGAAAAAGAAAAAGATTTTAAATCACTTAGAGACTTGATTTGGGAGTTTGGGGATTAAGCGCTGGGAATACATTTTGCAAAAATAGCTTTTTATGTTTGTTGTGGTGAAAGTCTGTACGCTGGCCAAATCAATTCTCACCTGCCACACAAACATCTGAAACCTCCACTGACCGCACATCTCGTATCTAACTTGACAACTGAAATGTATTTTGAAAAGTAGCTGGCTATGAACTAAACGTGGATAGATTTTCTTACTAAATATGTAATTCTGTGTAATTTACTCTATTGTTTTTATGTGATTTAGCTCAAAACCTCACTAATATATTTTTTAAAGAAGGCCATCACACACAGTGTACTCTGGATGTGACATATTACTGAGACACACTAAAGTGATTAAGTGTGACAAAGCCTCTTGATTAAGACCAGCAGACAGTGGAACTAATTGTTTTGAGTCACAGGCATTCATAGGTCTGAAAACCTTAACAACTTGGACGTGGCACAAGATTTGGGATTGGGTAAGCTTTTAAAAATCCCAACCTTGTATCCATGGATCTATCTCAAATCCCCAATATTCATCTATTGAAATCCCATCTTTTGTAGATACTACAGACCAGCTTTGTTTGGTAGTCAGTGTGTTTCCAGACAAGAACAAACCAGCTTTGTTTTTGAAATGACCCTTTATATTGAGACAGATGACAGACAACAAAGAAAGTGACTCAATCCTGGAGCAGACTCATTGTAACAAAATAAACCACTTATAAATGAACTGGAGCTAATTATGACAATGAAAGTGATCTGTGCTTACCACTGGTGTTTTTGGGCAGTCAATTATCTGCCAGACCAGAATACCAAAGTGTGTCCAAGACAAGAGGCTACCGAGTACATAGCCAACTTTATTATGTAAAGTGCCACATGCCAGGAGAGGGTAGTATAGTGCGGGGTAAAAGAAGACTCCCAGAATCACCCAGTTCTCTGCAAATACAACAGAAATATGAGAAGACCAAGTTTGAAGGAGCTACAACTCTTATTGTACCATACCACAGACCAAAACTCTTGCTGAAACTATAGTTGATTTAGGCTGCATTTCTTACTCTGCTGAACCCTCTACTGTTTAGGGATTGTGCAACGTTGCAGGGGACCAGCTGCCTGCTGTCCTTTGTTATGTAATTTCAGACACAAAGCTTCTTGCCAAGCTTACAACCAAACTCCAGAGTTTAAAATAACATAGGAGCAAAATAATCCAGTTATATAAGGCAGACATTTAACACTATTTTTGTGTATGGAGACATGTCAGCCTATTGGTTTTAACTGCTAAGATAACTCACAAAGTTATGGGACAAGCAAATGTTAAAATTGTTTGCTGGAATGATCATGACGACCTCACGTTTGTTAGCGGTGTCTGTTGTGAAGGGGAGAGGGTTTGGCGATATGAGCAGGCCCCACAGTTTGCACAAGAGCACTCCAAACACAGCCACTGCCAAGCCCTTGTGCTGCGTATGGTCCAGGAAGTTCACCGGACTGTGAATAAAGCAGCAGGTATTTAGAGCTCACTTGACATCCTCCTCACATTTGGATAAAACAGTTACTGATCAAGTGAGAAATGATGAAACTTAAAAGGAACATTTTTAAGTTTTCACTAGAAAACTTTAAAAAATGACAGCTCAGTTAGAGAAGATAGAGACAGAGAATTTTCTAATTCATGTAGCATGAAAATAAGGCTTTGATTTTTAAAGTTTTAACCTAAAGTTTCAAACGGATCACTTGAATGTTCTCACCTGAATCCAGTTCAGGTTTTTGCCATAGTTTTAGTCACTGACCAATGAACAGCAGAAATGTGGGATAATTGAATGTCATCTTGACTTGAGATTTAATTAATAAATAAAGTGACAAACAAACTAAACCATGTTTCCAATTGATTTAAGGTCTTACCCAAAGCTAATAAACACAATTAGCACCTGCTACATTTAAAACTCACCTCAAATGCCAAATTATCCCTACAATAGATTCTGCTATAGCTTCTGCACATAAAGCTTCATGTCACTGTTAAATAGATGGAAGCCAGTAGACAGGTAGACTGAAAATCTGGGTGAGAGTAATAGTAGGGTACAGGACGCGTCTCTAAAAACTGGATTTTCAATTTCACCTGTGAAACTGTAAGATAAAGTAAAGTGAGGCTCACCTGAGTAAACCTGGGAGTCCTTTCTGTCTGTCGCCGACCTTCATGCGCCTTGCCAACACTGCCAGAATCAGCATGACAACAAGCTAAAAGGAGAATAGACCTCAGTTAGCCCACCATAGCTCACTACAGCCCACTATGCAGCTTATGCTTCACTCTGCATCAGGCAAAAAAAAAAAGGGAAAAATGATGGGGTGTCTGTGATACAAAAGGCCAAACACCAGCGTCTGACTAATGCTCCCCAAGAATGTTGCTTGAATGAAGTTCAATGACCTGTCATGACCTGAGACACATTTAGAAAGCAGAAATGGGGGAAAAAAGCTAGACTATAAGTCTGGACCGACTACAAAGACCATCCATAATCAGTTAATGAAGGAACTTCATCATGAAAACACAAATGTACTTATCATTAAACCTAAAATGGCAAATCTGTGTTCAGTGATTATACAAATGTTTTGTAATGTAGTGCTTAACAACTTCTAAATTTGAAAAATTATATCTCAGTTTAGTCAGAATGTGGGCTACAAATAGCTTTCTTTTTATTATTCCTGTAAGTGCAGCGTTTAATAAGCAGCAAAACATTAGGCAAAAACAATTTTCTAATATGGATCACGCTTGTGATCACATAACAGGATTATTTGTTCCTGGGATCATTGCCAAAGGGTTCGCAAAACTTCCTTCAAACCAACATTTTTGTACATTTTTAAAACTTGAATGCAATTAGAAACGAAAGAAACGCAAACCTTGATGTCTCAGTGTGGCACATCATTACACGCCTGACAACAGGATGTAATATACAGGACAGTTTAATGTGGTGTCATATTAATCCAAGAAGACTGCGGACTTACAGATATCACAGTGATGCATATATGATAGAGCCTGTCGTCAGCAGTAGGGTCACAGGGAGGGATTACTCTAAAACAAATGGAGCAAAACATTCACGTGAGTAAAATATAACTGAAGGCTTTTGAGTCACTGCACTGACCTTCAGTATACCTCATTAACCTTTTCACACTTTCCCTATCAGAGCCATTTGTGGTTGGAAACTCTGCAGCTGAAATCCCGCAGCAGAGATTTGCATGTTAAACGGATTGGTATCGGCGTGACAGGGAAACAACAAATGCCTATGTTCATGTTCCTGTGCTCTAGAAGAGCAGGAATGCCTGGTCATGGGGTTGTAATTACAATTCAGAGAAGGCCTCACACATCAACCACTTACTTTATCATCTGTGAGCATAAAGATGGCAGCTTCCAGAATAGATGTTTCAATATTTCCTACCTTTCTAAACAATCTGTGAATTCCTAACTTGCTATTTTATAACAATGTGAAAAAATTAAATTATAGCCAGCTCTCAGTGGTGCAGCAGTTTATGCTTCATAAACTGACAGGGAGCTATATTAGAGGCCCAAGACTAGCTACAACTCAATACAGTATTATTTTTTTACAACAGCAAAATGGCTTTTTAGCTAAACATGGCAGCTTCTTCAACCATACTTCATTCGTGTTGTTCATCTGGAGGCATCATTTCTTTTATTAACTACCCCGTACCAGTGAAAACATAATGGATTTTAACAACATAGAAAAGCAATTTGGACAAAAGGAGCTAAGAGGAAAAAGCTTCACTGTGGGATACATCATGGATCTTTAAGCGGTATCATATAAAGTGCAACTTGGTAACATTTTGGGTGTGAAATATTCATACAGACAAATGTTTAAAAAGTCTAACTTTTTTCCAATAACTTCCACAGACATTTCCAGGACAACCTACAACCTCAAAAGATGAAAAGAATACAGCCTCGACATGATAAATAATAAGAACTGAAAGAAGACCACACACTGACGCTGGCGCTAGCACTGCAGAAGTGTGCCAAGTGTCACCTAATACCAATGAGAGGAGAATCTCACAGAGACATTGTTCACCCTCAGAGAAAGTTTTAAGAACTACTAATAAACATCAAACAAAGTGCAGACTAATTTTAAGCAAAGATTTAAAAGCATTAAAAGTAAAATAGCATTAACTTGAAAGAATTCAACTTAAATCTTAAGACTTTACTTACTCTGGTTCAATTTTGGATGGCAGTGGATCCAATTCTGGGTAGTCATAGTCCATTGCGACTTCTCTTTATCAAAAGAGTCCCACGTCTTACAAAAGATCTGGAGTTCTTTTAACCACAAAGTGGCACACAGCTGTGATTACCTTGTCTCCAAGGCAAAAGTGTCTTCCAAATCCCACGCTGGACTCAGTTGCTGCTGCAAGTGTCCTTGTTTCCCTGTGTTTGGTCTACTTGCACTCAGACTCAGCTACCCTCCTTCACTGCATTCAGGTGACCTGGTCCCACTGTGGAGCTGAGAGTAATGTGACAGGTCCTGGCTGCAGCGCGTTGCCTCTACCTTCCAAAGGCCCTATTTCAGCTCAGGGTTACCACCGCACCAAGAGCCTGGGGAAGAGAGCGAGAGGGGGGCAGGGTGTGAAAGAAGGGAAAAATGTGGAGATCTGGGTAGCCAATCTGTAAGGCCACCTGTGGCTTACAGGGATTACATCTACTTTTGGAGTTGTGTTATTGGACCTGTGGCCGGTGGCTGCAGTGGTCAGGTGTGCAGAGTTATAAAACTCCAGCTGGGACTATGTGGGTAGCTGGGAGCTATGAGCCTTTTCTATCGGAGCCATCAGAGTTCCACGTTGATAACATGGAAATTCAGGTGTTGTTCCTTTCAGTCATGGTTCAGGTGCATTTGCTAAAGGTTACCCAAACTAAATCCAGGAAACCCACCATTGCAACATGGAACAAGAAAAGCAGAATGGAAGGGTTTCAATACAGTCACTAAGGTGTATCCTCACATCACCTCGCATAACTCTGCACCTTCAGCATGATAAGGATCAAGGAGGGGTTGATTTACCTCAGTACTTTGTCTTCTGCACATAATTTAAGATAGCATGTCCTAGTACATATTTATGTGACGACAAGTTTCTTAACCAGATATGTGCATCTTTAGCCTCCATACTGATATCAAGTTATTTTAAAATATTTGAAAGTTATGTCCAAACAGTGCTGCAAGTCGTCCTGATAAGGATCACAAAACATAATGAGAAAGGAGGAAATGTGTTTATGCAAGTATATATGTGATGGTGAATGAGTTACTGTCAATGTGCCCAGAGGAAAGAAATTTAATCTGAGCTTTTTTATTTTTTTAACATACCAATGGTGTCTTTGACAGATGAATAATATACAAAAAAGGGTTTCTTGTATGGATGTACAATGGACAGTAAATTTCAGATTATAAATATTAATTGCCTTTCACATATCTTTAAATTCAGTTACCACTGCACATAGTTAAATTATCACATTATTAATATTGTTTTTTAAATTATTTGATAGAGGTTTGAGAAAAATTAATTTCTTTCTGACTGACTTTCATTTCTCCTTCTTCCCCTTCTTCCTAAAGAACTGAATACCTGATTTGTTGGGCAAACAGAAACCATCACTGATGCTTTTAATAATTTATTATCCAATAGCTGTAAGTTATTTGTCAAGCAGGGATGTCGGACAATTTGCTGTTTCAGTCTTTTCATATGTGATGAGTTCCTTCTTTTCTTTTTGGTTTTCCATTATAAACTGAAACTCTTGGATGGGTCAAGTGATACAAAAATAAGTTATTGCATTGGTTGCTTTTGCACATTTCCTTCAAGTTTGGAACATGTGGCTGATCGGTCTTTTAAAAAATGAGAACAAATAAATCAAGAATGAATATAGTCTATGGTTGAAGGCCTAAAATAATAATATTTATTGGTTTATACCTGTGTTTTTGTCTGTTTCACATGACCTAGTTCAACCCATGGAAGCAGGTTGCCATGACTCCCTAATCAAGACAATTCTTCTGTAAACATTAAATCCAGGTACAAAGCAGGTTTACTCAAAATATCAAAATGTGGCTATGCTATGACAGGTGACCACAACAACACGAGTTCAGGTGGTGTTGCTGTACTTCAGTAGAAGCAGTATAATCAACAATAATCACAGCAGTCTCTCTTATTTGTCATTACTTTCAATAAGGAATGTAGAATATCAACAGAAGCTTAATCTCTCTGAAGTTAGGCTCATCCTTGCTCCCATCTAATTAACCTTATTAACTAGATGTTGGCTACATGGCTACCTTAAGTATGACAAAAGCATAGGAATGTGTGACAGAGGTCAGGGGTCAGCATTACAACTCCTGTTAATTTCCTTTTGTGCAACAAGTTGAATAAAAAAAACAAAAAAACAGAAACACTTGAAATTGTATATCTATGTCGCCCCACATACACAAAAGATCCTACTGTATGTATTCTGTGCAGCATGTCTGCAGAAATCTCTTCCAGCATTCAGCTGCAGCTGGCTGAGACTAAGTCAGTTCTGCAACATTGCTTCCATGTCTCATTATTCCAAGATTAAAGGCACACAACCTTAAAACTCAACAAAATTTTCCCCCCTAACACCCTTAAGAAAACATGGTTTCTCAAGCTTAGTAAGCCACCAAATCAAATGTGCTCCCAAAGAAAAACTAGCCCGACAAATAAAGGGGTCAGTGAACAAAGAATGCTTTGAACAGTTACATCACAGAGAGGCAGTTTGATTGAGGCAGACAGTTCACTTGTATCAGGTTTAGGAAGTCAGCTCTAAAGCCTTTTGGAAGAAACTATGTTAAGCATGAGTGTTTAAAATAAACACAATTGAAATACTGATTAACTAACCCCTTCTTAACAATGTAAACACCGACATCATAAAGACAGACAAGGCAGGCATTCACAAACTAGTTAGATCTGGGAAAGCAGACATTGAAAAGATGTTAGCACAATCACTCACTGCACCAAAATTTTATATACATATATATTTTTGTGGTGACTCCACCTTTATTGCATCTTAAATTACCTGCTAAATGTGGAGAAGGTGATTTTCATAACTCTTTATAATCAAACACTCCACACACCTTTTATGTTTTTCATTTTTCGCAGTTCAAACCAAAATGTAGTTGCAAATCAGATCAGTTTCCCACAGATGAACATGACTGTCGTGTTTTATGTGAAAGACAGCTGCAGGGATCGGGTTAGATTCGGTTTCCTGCAAACATCACTGAGAAATTTCATGCCTTTGAAGTGGAGTTTGATCTTGCAAACAAAGGCACTTTCAGCTTGAGAGCGACAGCAGGTAACTCAACCACCTGTGCCACTGTCCCGCATGTGCAATGGACTAATCTAACCTTGCTTGCTTGCTTGCTTTTGTGCAGTTAAACCTGCACCTTCTAGGGTGATTAGAAGAGCAATAACGTGAGTGTATTTCACACCATCTGCAGTGGCAACTTAATTTCATTATCTTTAAATAGCTAGCTACTTAAAGAACCACATGTGGGTGTGCTGCAGCACCAGATAAGCATGGAAAATCATCAATTGCTTAAAATCTACCCATTTCCAATATTGCCAAGACCACGAAATCAGGCACATTTAAACAAGGTTGGTTTTGTGCATCACCTTGACCTATAGGCAGCTTCAGTAAAACACCACTCTGGACTAGCTCACAAAGTTCACCAAAACTATGGAGCCTGTAATTAGTACCTTACCTTTTGCTGACCTGGTGCTGTCTTTAGAGAAGGGACTGAGGCTTCATGCACCCCTTGGAGAAGTTCACTAATTACAGAAACATAACTCTCAAGTGCAACTAGTTTTTTTCTGAACAGCTCTTGCAGTGTAAAGTGGGGACTTTGTACTCTCTATCTTGTTGTGATGAAAGCATCATAAAAGTGCTGCTCCATGCAAAGAGAAAAAAAAAAAAACTGTTGTGAAATATAAAGAAATGATTAATATGGCAAAGTTCAAGTTTTAGTGTGTAGGTATAGGTGCATATTTCCATTACTACAGTTACAGGCAATTGGTGCTAAAACGTTTGTCACATGGGCGTGCCTATAGATTGGAATCAATATTTAAAGTGATACATTATTAGTTTACTGCCATTATTTAGCCTTATTGGTGCTTTTAGCCTACTTACTGACCTTTGGTGACATCCTGCTGGGGACTTTTGCACTGTTGACATATCAGGTCAAAGAGGGAATTGTTCCTGTCATAGATGTGTCAGACTGGGGAAACATCTGTCACAATGCACAGGAGGTCCATTCCCATCCACTGTGTCATCCCATGACTGTGAATTTCACGTGATTTATTTAGTTTTTGCCCAAGCTGTGCAATCTGGGAAGAGATGTCCTTCAGATTCAAGACGAGTCAGCCGACAGTGTACGATTCAATTTTTTTTATTGATGTTTTTGTCTACTAATTGAGGCTCTGTTTGTTTTTCACCCAGGTAAAAGCATCATAGATGGGGATGCACTCCTGGGCAAAATTATCAACTTAGTTCTTTCCCTGGAGACAAAGTGATCTACTAAGAGCAGCTGGTGTATAGTGAGTTTATTAAGTTAGGTACTTTGTGAAGGTCATTATTAACTCCTTTTTCATGGAGGAGAGTACATTGTTATTCCTGGAGAAGAGGAGTTATGCCTACACTAACCTCGGGATTTTGATAACACTCACAACATACCTCACTTTCTATTTTTTCACACCAGGGAGCAGTAAAATTCATGTCTGCAGTCTCTTAAGGTAAAACAAATGCTATTCTTCCCTTCTTTAGTTTTGTGATACTGGAGTAGAAATCTCAAGTGCAACTTTAAGAGCCCAGAGTTGCTCTTCTACATACACGTCACAGATGACCTTCCTCTGGCCTTTCCATACAAGTGAATACATCCTCCTAATACTGTTGAGCAAGCTCTTGAGGAAGCACAGTAATCACATCATGAGGATGAGCTTGGTATCATAATTATTAACTTGCTGACTTCAGGTTTCTTCTGAAAAAACCTGTAGCTGAAGTAATGAGTAAGCAGTCATCCTGTTCTCATTCAAAAACAGTAAATAATAAGAAGTCAATCTGAATTTGGCTGGTATGTTTTACTCCATTGAAGTAAGTGCTGTGCGCTGGAGGTTGTTTGAGGCCTTCCAAAACAGTTTAGTTTCAATTTGAAATAGCTCAGTTGAAAGTAACTCAATACAACTTAATCTTCCTTAAAAATATCTGGGGGGGGTTTCTCTTCTTTATTACAGTGATGTGCAAAAGTCTTGAGCCACCCTACATTTCTTCATATTTTGCTTCCAAGGAGCTGGAGTTTTTCACAATTTAAGTTTCAAAGTAAAAGTTGTCCAGGCTTTCTAAGGCCTCTTTTCTTTGTACATCAACAGCTTTTTCACTCATTTTTAGTCCAGTCTTTGTACCTGATCATTTTCAGAGTAATTTGTTTTTCTTTGTTTGTTAAGACACTTAACACTGACTGTTCAAGTATAAAACGGCATATTGGTTCAAGGGATGAACTGGTATTGTGTCTATACATAATAAACATTTGGCCACTTTGTTACTTGCAGCATGTCACAAGAACACATTGTTCTAATTTCTTTAGTTAATCTAATCTATGAAAAATGCAGTAAATAAATTAAAAACACAGTTTGACAGGCATAAAATATTATTTTTGCACCAACAATGTGACCTCCCAGATAGCTATTAGTTGGCGTATCTCAGCATGCTATCCAGTGTGTCCTTAAAACATTTGAGGAAACTGGACAAGTGGAGGACAACTGGTGAAGAGGCAAGCCTAAAAAACTATCTAGAGCAAATAAATATGATCTAAAAGTTGTGTTTGTAAAAAAAAATATAGGTTAAAAAAACAAAACAGCAAAGACCTGAGCCCTTCAGTTGATCCATGTACTATTCCCTGAAAGATAGCTGTCAAGGAGCCATTATGCCAAACTACACAAGAACTGGACTGAAAATCTTACTGCATGAAAAAAATCCACATTTGAAATTTTCCGTTCATTTCATTGTCAGTATGTACAGAGGATGTCAGGAGAGACAACAGTGAGTGTCAACAGCCATCTGTAAAACATGGTGGAGGCTTTGTCAAGATTTGGGGCCGCATTTCAGTCAGTGGTGTTGAGATCTTGTCAAACTTGGAATTACAGATGCAGAAAAAGTACCATCAGACTATTCCTAAAGACTACTCAAAGAAATGGCAAGAAAGCTTGCCTTGCCGAGAGTTCAGGCTGTGTTGAAAAATAAAGGTGGTCATAACAAATATGGACACTTGTTAGAATTGTACAAAATCAGTTTCACCAAATCACTGCACCTACTTCCTGTTGTCCTAGCAACATATGAAAAAATACATGTTGGCTCAGGGTTACTCCGCTATACTGTATGTGTGCCATAAATATGAAAATGTTATTGTTGGCAAAATCAATTCATATTGAGTAAACTGAGTAATATTAAGAAATATTGCCTCTGTGTTAAATCATGGCTAGTGAAACCTCGCGGGTACATGAGGCTAATTACTGGGGATATTTTTCTTCCGCTCAGTCTGCCTCACTGCCTCTGTCATAATCAATGAGCCTTGTAACAGTCAATTAGGACATAATTGGATTTGTGCATGTTCAAGGCGGGAAAAGAAATGTACATTTGAGGAGACATGACAGAACTGCTTATCTCTGTTGACAGCTGCAATGTAGCTGAATTGGGTTGGCCAATTGTAAATTTCTGAAAAATTAAGTCGGCGTGAGCATATTTCAACACGTCCCCTCCCACTCTATCCTCACATCCCTTTTATTTGGCTTGGTTCAAACAACTTGGATTTACATCAAAATACTTGAATTTAGCCACATAGGCTACATACAGATTCAGTTAGTCAGACTCATGTTCACACTGATGTATACACAATGAAGTTTAATATGATGATCAAAAGACTGAAGTCATTTACTCAGTTTAGAATTAGTAAAATGCATTATTTAGGGTGACTCTGATTTTTGAATTCTTCTCACATCTGTTTTCACCGATGCATACAAATGAAGATACACGTCTTATCATCTTAAGTAATTCCTCTAATATTGTATATTTAATGTTTGAGAGGATTTATAGTTTGGAGGAGTCATTGTGAAATTCATATTCCACTCTGCAAGCTGTTAAGCTAGGCTGCCTAGCTTTCGTATGGCATTGGACAATAGTTAGCCTAGCTTGCTAACTTTAGAATAATTCCTAGGATGTATTATACTAACAACTGGACTTCAAAGCATCACCCATTCACCTGATGTACATAGCCACGCATGTATGTTGCCATACCAACTTCACCTTCTTCTTTTTAGGATAAGAATTTTAATTATAAACCCCAATGGTAATTTTTTTGAGGATTCTGCTATAATGATAATACAGCATATTATATAATATTATATAATAATATAATAGAAAGTCCTTATTAATCTGGGAGTAATCTGGAAACCCGCTGGTCATCACCTGAAGACTTGGCCTTTGTTTAAACAGGGAATATTTCCCATTTCTCAAATTGCCACCTTCTTATGGTGGAGGGGTTTGTGCGTTCCCAAGAGCTATGTTGTTGGTGGCAACTTGTCCCTGGTAGGGTCTCTCATGCAGGGGTGGATCTAGAGAAATTTTCTTAGGGTAGCATGGAAATCTGGGTTATTAACCCTTTAAGGCCTACCATAGAACCAAGTCCGCCAGAGTTATCTTTATATTTTTACATGCTGTAGTGCCATTTTTGGAGCATTTCAAGTTGCTATACATCAATATAACCGTTATAGCCCAAATTTTGATAATATGTATGCATTAAGTCTATAATAACTACATAAATTGCAAAAAAGAGCAATAAACTACAAAAAATTTAAAATTGTTTTTGTTTGTTTTTTTACATATATTTCTAGTTAGAGAAATTTAAGAGGTTTGTCCCTCAAAACTGTAAATACAAAAAAGTTGCATAAAATAGTTTCTAACAACAGGAAATTTATTTTGAGTGCCTTCATAGTTTTATTTTTGAGATACACCAATTTTTATCTACTGGTGGAAAAACAAAAATAAATATTAAATTTGCAAAAAAAACAGCATGTGCATCAAAATAAACTATTTTCAGCAGTGCAATTTGAGTTCTAAGCATCCCAGAAACTATTCAGAAAAGCATCAAGTCAAACATGACTTTTAAAAACACCAGTACAGGCTTATAAGGCCCTGAAGGTTAAAAAAAACTACATTTTCTGCGAAAATGATGTCACTTTTGGTTTCGGCCAGGTAATGGTGGACAGGCGTAGTTCGCGCTGACGTCTATTTCAACACAGGAAATGTTATGAACAGCTGATCGTATCGGCAAAGCGTGTTTCTGGAATATTATGTTTTTGTTGCTGCAAATGCTTTTAATGCTGTATTTGCAAAGCTATATATGGAAGGAAACCATGACTTAGGACAAGCTGATGGCATAAGATGTAAGTACAACTCCTCCGGTTTCATGTGCAAAAGAATGATTGTGCTAGCTCACGTGGTTCCGGTTCTACAGGGATTTAAAAACAGTTATGCGCCCGCTCCAACCGGTTTTAAAGGTTTAACACTGAACTTCATTCCATTCCCAGAGTGTAACAATCAACCATCTCTGTTAAAATCTGAAATGCCCATAGTGGTGTTTTAAAATGTGCTCTGGCACAACCACAGGCGTCGGTTTTAGAATCTATATTCAATGTTAATTGTAGCTAGACTCAATGTGTTAATGCTAACTTACTTTAATA
Organism: Perissodus microlepis; assembly: GCF_051167445.1. NCBI lineage: Eukaryota > Metazoa > Chordata > Actinopteri > Cichliformes > Cichlidae > Perissodus > Perissodus microlepis. The sequence continues at coordinate 12,748,491 of NC_140467.1, forward strand.
AAGAACATTTTCATATGCAAAACTAGGGTGGCACTACAGGGATGGCAAGAGATTATTTTAGGGCGGCACATGCCACCCCATGCCACCACAGTAGAGCCGCCCCTGCTATAATGGAAAATTGGTTCCTGTGTGAGGGGTCAGACGTATAGCGATTCAGATACCCCTATGCAGAATAATAAATTAAGGATCCAGTGCACCCTTCCTTGGTTACCGAGCTCATACCCTGCAGCCAGGCCCGGGTAGAGGCCGAGCCTTAGCCCACAGTTATTTTATTATTATGAGCTAAAGAGACTCGGGGACTAAGAGCAGTTGAGGTGAGCATTGGTGGTTGAAAAAGGCTGAAACAAAGAAAACAAATTGTCACATTGTCAGAAAATTCTGCTTTGATAATGCTATAATTATGACCAAATAAAGCAAAACAACAATCAAGAATATCCATGTTGCATTAATAATTTAATAAAATATAGTTGTACTTTGAGTTAAGCTTTGACAGTGGCGATCAGTGAGATTCGGTTTTCTTTTTTAGTTTTTTCGAAAAAGATCCACAACACTTTTTAGCCACGTAATAGATTTTAATAGTCCCGTTTTACTGTAGATGAGCTTCCATATTGCCAGGTAATGTACCTTCAACCATCATTAGGAAAGAAAAAAAAAGGCAACTTTAATCATAGAGGTTTTTTTCTGTTATGATATATCGCTGTGATTATGGTAGTCTGGAAGGTGAAAGATTTATTTCCACTTTTATGAGCGCTGCGAATGTGACGCTTTATCTAAGCAGCCTGTGACAAGTACAAATCTTCTTGATTGTTATTAAAGTGGTCATGATCACTTTGCCACAGATGCCGGTTTGCAGCGCTCGGTCTGTCACACTCCTGCTGCGATTGCCTGACAAGCACCGTGAATTTATGGGAGGGACGCAGGGTCGTGTCTGAGCGACCGCGTAATAATCTTCTTTATATAACCATTTGGAGAACACCTTGGCAAACACTCAAGAATTTGATTTGAGTTTTACAATCTGTTTATCTTAAATGACAGCTTACAGTAGATGTTTAAATACCATTATGAGATCACAGTTGTGCATGTATCCACTTAAATTGACTTACCAGTATATTAAGTACACCATTACTATGTGTGTATGTACTGTATGGCTGGGATTTTATGTGTGTGTGTGAGAGAGAGGGGGGGGGGGGATGGTGGTGGGGGGTGGTGGGATGATGTCTGTTTTAGTTGGGGTGTTATGCATGTCAGTGTGATAGATGATGTCCTTGCCCTGGCCTCTGTTTTGTCATTCTGTGTGTGTGTGTGGGTTGTTGTTGGGTGGTCTCTGTAAGCATTAATTTACAGGCTTTGCTGATGTGCTTCTGTGAGTCCTGTGAGCAGTGGTTTATTGGCGTCTTATTGTATTTCAGATGTTGCAATCTTAACTTATGACCATTAAAACTGCTGGGTGGGAGAGTTCAGTCTTATCATATTTTCATAACCTTTTTTCCTGGAATCAGAAGCTCTTTTTTAAAATTTTCATTTTATTTCGGCAAAAGGTCAATCAAGCTTTCTTGAGAAAACAGAATGTCCCATACAACAAAAACAAAACTGGCGACCCTGTCACAATTTTTAGCTACAGGAGACATACAACAAATATGGATCATCTACAAAGGCAGCACAGTCTCGAGCTGATAGAGTATTTGCATTTCTCACATCTCAGTGGTTTGTTCGTGAAATGAAAAATAGAAAAATCACCCAAGCCTGCCCAGCATAATTACTATCAAAATGAGACGTTTGCCAAATTCGCCCCAAAGAATTAATTGAGGCAGAGAAGGATCGAGTCTCTCCACACACAGTGTGGGTGAGTGTGTGCGTGTTTCAGTTTACAGATGTATACTCTGTTTTGATTTGTTGTTTAGATGAATTTTGTAGCGCATAAACTGGGCTGTTGGCTTGCTGGCCTTTTTCGTTTCTTTTAGAAACATTTGAACCAGCTGGATTTTTTAATTCACAGTATTTCATGTGTTTTCACAACTAAAATGGAGCTTGTGGATCTAATGTCTGGATGTGTTGCAATGCCTTTCAGCACAACATCATTTGTCCCACAGGGACTGCCTCTGACCACTTTTCATAAGAGAGGAAGCCTCCTGGCCTGTAAAGCGTTAGATTTTTCTGATGAATAATGTATTCATAGTCTGCAGACGCATCTCGGTGTGTTCAGAGAGGCTTGACTTTCACATGTCTCTGCTGGAATGAGGCTGAATCCAGAGCTTGTCTCGGCTATCGGCAGATGTGGGGAATATCCTCCCATGCACAAAGCGCACAAAGAATTTGATGCAATGTTTGGGTATTTCTCAGGTCATATATTGGCTTTTGCGCTTTAGAAGGTGACTGCATGAACACCGATCCATTTTGGCCACACAGGTTAACGTGCTGCTCGTTTCCATCACAAAAACCATCCTGAGAATGGATTTTGTGAATTTGCATTAATGGGACCAGTATACTGAAATTATAAAGGATGCACGGGGTTACTAAAACATGCAAAGTATGATGCAACAAAATATCATACTTGCAATACATTTTAGTTTCATGAGTTTTACTGGGTCACAGAAATGCTATAACAATTTTTAGGACATATTTTACCTTTTTGTATATGATTCCTTTATTTGTTAATTCACTGGTATTATACAGGAGATAAATTCTAATTAAAAAAACGTGGATACAACTGTGTTTCCAAGTCAAGCAGCAAAATAATTGTGAGATGTTAATATCTTATCTCCGCAGCATCATATGATTTATTATTTTTTTTCTTGCAGCATGAATGAAATTTAATCAGGGAGTCATCATCATTCCTTCAATAGCAATTATTATTGAGCTTGAGACTACTGGATTACAGCTTCAGAGAATCAATACTGAGGATCACGTTTCTTTCACTGGGTTATAAAAGTAATAACGTCTAGTTTCCTTTCACTGATGTAAGTTAGTTCTTATTCAATTCAATTCAATTCAATTTTATTTATATAGCGCCAAATCACAACAAAAGTCGCCTCAGTTTTGCTTTCCATCCAGCCTTCTGTCAGTGGAAAGATTCTGATGTGGAGTGATTGTTATTTGAGGAAAAATAAATAAAGGTCAAAAAGAGAAAAGCAGGATGCTGCACTTAAATCGCTGCACTGCAGTTTGATTTAATAGCAGTTAATATTTCAAACAGTAGAATTGTGACCTCTGTGCTGTCAGCTGGCTGCTGTGGTTGTTTGTCAAGGCTTAGGAGAGGTCAGGGTGATGATTTGTTAATGTTACTTTAGCGCAAATGGTCAGACGACCGGGAATCTGGCTGTTGTCAGAAGCTGCCGGTAAATCCACTTCAGACTGCAGTGCCATCACACAGCATGTGTCCCCTGCAAAGATCAGACAGGCCGGACTCCATTTGAGAAAGATTCCTCTCCACATGTCACAGAAGGAGGAATCCTAACATTCATAAATAAGGTTTTGGTAAACACAGTCTGACACAAGAAAAGAGCTTGTGTAATTCATTATTCACAATGTTGTTTGATGTGAATGCTTGAGCACTGCTGCAGTTCTTTGAGATCTGAAAACCATCTGTGACTAAATGGATGAGGTGGGAAAAGGTGGCGCTTCCTAAAGACAGTTTATTGTTAAAGCAGCAGTTTTGCAACATTCTGCTACAGTGTTCGTATGCTAAATGTGCTATATTTGAAAAAAGAAGAATTCTGCCATCTTTTTTCAGCAGTGTGTGGGGTGGGGTTTTTGTTCTTGGTGGGGTTGTGGTATTATGTTACTCCATTTGTGATTCTGATTTCCCTGATGTATTATCACCCTTGGTTTTGCTATTCACCTCCTCTCATGGTGACATCATGGTATTGATTCCCTGTATGACTGTCACGGGGAACTGAATCATGTTTCCCGGAGAGTTTTGGCTATAGGCCATTAAGGAAACCCCAGTGGGTCCCATACGAGCAGGGTAGAATACATCACACCTCTTCTGGTTTGTCACCATTTTCATTACTAGCTTCTAAAATCCCTCTTCGAACAGGTTTTATAAACCACTTTTAATAACATCACAGTCCTTACCTTCCTCAGTGGGATGCTTGAAGTGTGATTGGACGATAGTAAGACCCCTTCTTGAGCTCGCGGAGTCACGCAGCTCTCTTTCACGTGACCTAGACCTTAATTAGCATGGCAACAGATTGTCATTTGCATGTACGTGCCCCAGTGAGTAGATGGGAGGCGAGGTACATGTGGGGGAAGGATAGCGGCACTTCAGGGCCAGTTTGCTTAACAGACCCTGAAGGTACACTCATTTCTCAATTTGTTTTTGTAACTTATAACACTACATGAAATTATCCTGAAAGACTGGAGCATTTTTGTGTAGTTAGGTGCAATTAAAGTACTGTTATTTATATTTTAGAATTCGAGAGGTTTTCTTTTCACTCCATTAACATTTACTTTGCCATTTAGCCACATGTCACATGAACAACAGGAAAGGGAACGCCACAAAGCGTCATTATTTTTCAAACTGGGCCCTGTACTCCTGACAAAAGATGTACTTCAAACCTGCTGGGAATTTCCGACTCTGGAGAGCAGAGCTGCACAGCGCTGCAAGACTCCTTTCATTTAGCAGGCAGCGGGATTTATACATTGTATGCCTTTGGCTGTTTGCTTTAATGTAAAAGTGCCTCATGTGCTGCAGAGACACAGCTTTGTTCTTACTTTGATACAACAGCAATTCAGTGGTCATAGGTTGTAATTTTATTTTTAAATTCTGGGAGTGACTCATAAAATGTAAGACAAGTCATACTTTATAGCTTTGCCTTTACTCGTGTTTTTAAGTAAGCATCTTATAGTATTATAGTGTCTTTAATTCATCAGATTATGTCCTCTTTTTGTGAGAATGATGCTTTATCTTATTCCAATCTCCTTTAGATGTGGCAAAAACATTCAAAATTCTCTTTTATAATTTGTTATGGTGGTTGTCATTTATAAACACGCTACTGGTCAGTTTAATATCACACATCATTGCTCATGCTGTCAGTGGCTGCTAACTACGCCCATTCAAATATTCTCCGCAGTGATTTGCATCTGGGCTTCAGACACTGATCAATGCACCATGGCTCTATTGTTCACACAAGTGTTGGCTGGGTGTAGCTGTAGCAATCAGATGCCTTATCTCACATTAGACAGATTTCTCTGGTGAAACCCTAGCCATGGAAAATAAAAGGAAAATAGCTCCTTTCCAGTTCTCCGTAATGACCGTTCGCCTGCACTGAGGTGCCACGTTGATTGACAGGTAGAATCCCCGAAAGCTTCTTCTGACATGTTATTGCTCTGGGTCAGGAGCAAGCAAACAGGATTTAGCCCCCAGATTCCCCTGTATCTACTCTTTTCTGCCTTTCCGCCCTTATTTCAGAGTCCACTATCTTTCTGCCTCCTTATAAAATTTTAGTCCCTGTGCTGAATTATTGACTTGTCTCCAGTCCTGTGAGACTAAGCTGGTGGTGTGTTGTTGTCTGACAGCAGGAGAGCCTTTATTTCTGTTAAAGCTCAAAAAAATAAATCCGAGGAGATGGTAAGGCTACAGTTCATGCACAATGCATGCAGCATTTTCATGCACTCATTTAACAAATATTACGATAAAGATACCTTCAGTCTTACGTAACCTCACCTTTTTCCTTTTTGTAACTTTGAGATATCAGGTGTTTCTTGGGAGCAAAGTCTGAATGAGGTCTTTTCTGTTCTGATCCTTGGTACCTGATCGATTGGCTTGTTTGTGTTTTAAAAAGTCTACTTTTGCATGGATTGCAGATTTTTACAATTATCAGTTCAGATAAAGTGTTGTGAAATATTTCTTGCATATGTGCAGTTAGGTAAACAGCTGATAGTCATGCTACCTTGGAGGACACCTGAAACCTGAGAAATGCACAAAAGCCAAAACCAGAGTATTTGTCCTTGTTGTGACACATTTCTAGAAAGTGTGTATGTGTACATGTTTAGACCTCTTTGTGAGGACAGAAAATTAGCATGTCACTATACTTGTGGGGACCAATAGTTACTTATGGGGACAAAATGCCCACCCCCATGAGTTTGAAGGCATTTTTGAGGCTCAAAATGCGGTTTTAGTATCAGGGTTACAGTTCGTCATGGTTAGAATTAGTCATTCTTTTTCGATAGTTAGGGTAAGCGGCTAGGCAAAGCATTATGTCAAGTAGAAGTCCTCACTAAGATATGAAAACGAGTGTGTGTGTGTGTGTGTGTGTGGTGTTTCAGTTTACAGACGTATACTCTATTTTGATTTATTGTTAAAATTTGTAGCGCATATAATAGGCTGTTGGCTTGTCTCTGAGAAAAGTGCAAATGGAAATAGGAACTATCCAGCCTTTTCCCAGAAACACTTGATCTAGCTGAATTCTTCTAATTTGCTGTATTTAATGTATTTCTGAGTCGACCAACAAAATAAAAGTGAGATGTCTCCCTAGCATCAAATGATTCTTTTACTTTCTTGCAGCATGAATGAAATTTAAAAGAATGATCTGAATCATCATTACTTCTTTAATAGCAGGTATTATCAAGCCTGAGACTACTGGATTACAGCTGTAGAGAATCAATACTGAGAATCGTGTTGGTGTGTGTGTTCACTTATTTATGCATCTGGGTACTGCAGTTTTTAGCAAATGTTCAAACAAGAGGACACATGCGGATTTCATGCAGTAGTCTGTATAACATTAGAACAGTGTGGGACACATAGGATGAAACAAAAGATATAAATGCATGTATGAGAGCCACACCCTTCTGTATGTATTTGGGAAACTCTGACTAGACAAGCAGAATAAGCTTTACATATGATGACATCGTCTTTCTGAATTCTGATCTGATCTGCTGTTTTGGCTGATATTCTGTTAACTCTAAAAGCTAATGGGGTCTTCTCGGAAGCAGCTTTTGTGACGGGTTGGTTTTCGTCTTATCTGTTTAAACTCAGTAACCTGAGACTGTGCCTGGAAACCACAGGTTATGCAGGGGAATGTTGATTCATATGGCACTGAAGAAGACATTGCTGCTGAAGATGAATGCTGCTTCATTGTGCCGGAGTAATTATTCCGGTAACAAGTGTGACATTTCCCCCCATGCTTTGACCACAGCTTTGAGCAGTATTGTTTGGCTCAAGGTTACCATCCGATGTGACTTTAAATGGGCTCGAAGCCCTGCTATGAAAAGCTGCTGCTGCACGTGTGTTGTGAAATTACCTGTTGCTTAGGAACCAGTGTGACTTCATGCATGATCAAGACTTTACCAAGGTCTCTGAACGACAGAATTTTTCTGCAGAAATTTCTGTTCAACTTTAAAAACAAACTATCTTCTCATCCTACTGAGGACATACCCTTTCCTAACTGCCTCTAACACATTATATCTGTTGTTGTACTAACATGAACAGAATTGTGAAAGATAATTTCATATTCAGTGTTCTAGGTGTTACTCATTCACTCCTTAGCATACTGTTTTACATTTACATTTCGACAGTTCAAAGGGATGTGTAAAAACATATTTTTTTGGATGCAGAGGTTTTGGTAAAAGACGCCCACGTGTTCATCCCGGGCCTAGAGGTTGTCATTAACACAATGCATAGTGATTAAATCTTCCCACGCTAATCATTTGCATCCCGGCTATTTCAAATGGTGTGAGCGTCACATCTGAAACCTTACACGATAAACATATTTGAACAGCGTGTGCAACATCTGGGAGTAAATAATGATTTTTTTTTTAAATTTTATGAATATTCCAGTTTTTATTTGTTTAATTTCTTTAGTTAAAGGCACTGAAGCAGATCATGAACATCATTATTATTATTTTAGTAATAGTAGTAATAATAATATTATTAATATCCAGGGGAAACAAATTGATACAAAAGAGCTTCATTTAAAATGTTATTATTTACAATAATAAATTTCTGCTATTACATATTATGTATATTGCTATTACATTACTGCAAATAAACATCATATTTTTCTGACTTTTCAAAGAATTTAAGGTTAAAATTGAAGTACATTCAATGCACTTATCAGCTGAGCGTGTTTCATAAAAGGGTAGCCAGTCAAAAATAGTTTACTTTGCAGTCCTGCAGTGTCCATATCAGATGCAATTATACAGGTGTTTCTTGAGATTAACAATAGAAAGAAGAGTGAAACGTTTTAATATAAGAGCTACAATATAATGCAGATATAGTTCTAAGAGAGTTGTGTGGGTGGCTTCTAAAAGCAGCTAATCAATGTCCTGTAATTACTCGCGAGCAGCAAGGAGTAAAAAAAAAATCCTTGATTAGTGAATACCAGTGAAGTAAAGCCATGGACACCATCCCAGCCTCTCTCCCTGATTTGCACTCCCGCTGTGAGGGGGAACGGTCGAATGAAAACTGCAGATGCAGCCACCATCAGTGGGGGCAGCATCAGAAGAACAGCAGCAGCACTTCAAATGAAATAGGCATAGCAGTCATAAATTTTTCATCTACAACCAGCTTTGAGGCAGGAGAGGGGGCAGGCCTGGCAGGCTCCAATTCAAGGCTTCTAACAACAAACCAAGGCTTTCAGAAACAAAAGGTAGCTGGGGGAAGGGCACTTGAAATGAGAAACAACAACAATCCTTTGTTTACAACAGATGAACAAAGAGCGGTAAATAATAAAAGTCAGTGTTTAGCTGCCATAACCGAGAAAATCTGCCAAGCAAGTGTGGCAGAAATCACGACAGCAATCAAACAGATGAAGGCAGAGCTGCATTTGTGATAACTGTTAGTCACAATTATGGCTGGCACAGCGGCGAACTTGAATGGGTTACTAAAGTGCAATGTATTTTTCATTCGTTTCATCATTCATCATTCATCATTCATTTATTTATCTTGTGATTTATTGCTTTACTTCCCTCATGTGTTCATCATTTTGTGCCTTACAGTGCAAATGAATCCATAAAACCTTCAGTACCTACAGTACATTAGCCGTTATATGCTTTTGTATAACAAATGGAGGAGCAGAACATAGTTTGTTTTATACTCTTAGAGTAATTGTCTTTGAAATCTGTTCTTAAATGTTGAAAGCATCAATATTATGTCATACTTTATCTCAGGCATGGCAAAAATAAATGCACAGGGACTAAAGCCACTTATCTATTTTTAGCACAGTTGTTTTTAGTTAAAATTGTAAATAATAAATGCCAATTACAACATGTTGTAGTTCAAATATGGCAAGTTCTGTTTTTAATTCAGAAATTTAAAAAAAGAAACATTCTAGTCCTTTGTATAAAATAAACGCCACTCTTTATCTGCGAGGTGGATCATCCATGACGCCCCCCCCCCCATCCAATAAGCAGACAGTGAAGCTCTGCAGAACGACTGCAAATTTAATGACTGAGTTTCTCAGCACTGCAGAGTCCTCTGGGTGCAGCAGGCTGTCTGGATGCTAATGCAGCCTGACATCTCCATCCTTGTTTAAACAGACCATCGTATACTGAATGGGATACTAAAACAACAAATTAAAGTCAACTTTAATGCGAAAAATCATCTAGACATTATACTACACGGCTCTTTCAGTATACTTCGGTCCCGGTCTGGTCTGATTTGATCCTGAAAATATTATATAGGCAGTTTGCAGAAGACAACTTCACTGTGCTCTTTTAAGCACAACACAAAGCTCATTTTAACTCTTTCACTTTTGAATAGCATTCAGTGTATACATCTTTTGGACTGCTGAGACAATTTAGCCCAGTTTGATGCTCCTTGGGCTACGTGCTACATATACAGTATAGCATACCATGGTGGTAGATGCATTTACATATATTCTGCTTAAAGGTTTAGATGTATGACTTCAAACTGGTAATGTTATATCACCTCTAAATCACAGGCAAAAGCCAAATCATGTGCAGTAACCTCTTCTTGATTGGCACTTGTGCTGGAAATAAATTATTTGAGGAAAAGGTTTAATACTAGCTATGACAGTTAAACAAACACTTAGGTGACCATTTTTTCTGTAGATAATGAAAGGCTTGAATTTGCTAAGGGAGGACGGAAATATGTATGCAGTACCAAGTCTAGATCCAGCAGTGGCATCCTAGGCTATGCATTTGTTCATGAGATTATGGCCAGCGTGGTGTCACAAGGGCAGTCAGGCCACGAGCTGGTTTGACTGGAGGCAGGTGGCACGTTTCTTATATCCGTGCTAAGAGGGATTAGGCCTCTGAAGAGAGAAGGAGCAAGCCTGTTTGTGAGAATGGAGAGCTGTTTGTGCGATTAGCCAGGCATTTTGAGCTGCATTTCTAGTTTCTGTGGATGTGTTTAACAACGTCTTATGAAAGATAACAGGGTAATTTCAGGGTCACAAAGGTCAGTTGCATAATTTTCTGTCTGGGGGGAAAAAATCACTTCTTTAAAAAAATGTATAACAGAACAGTGCCAGTAAATTCTGTCTCCTTAGCATACGGAATATGTTAGCTTCTGTTCATTTATGGAAAAAGTGAAGCGAATGAATCCTGTAGGTGGAGGACTCAGGATGTGACCTGTTCCACCCTCCCATCCCACACACCATCCTGAGAGAGGCCCGCTATGGAGCTGCAGGCCTACAGGGAGCATGAGAAGCCAAAGAGCACAACACCACCAAATAGGATAAAGTTATTGGGTAATGTCATGTGGGCTTGGCTTTAGATTGTACACTAGAGTACAAAGAGCTAAGAACACAGATTGCAATCTGTCTGGGTCAGACTAAACTGACTTGTTAGTAAACACCATTTAAATTTAAATGTGTGGCATGCTATACATTCTCCGGCATTCTTACTCAGGTAGGCTGTGGCATTTAAATTATAGTTGGTACTAAGAAGCCCAAAGTGTGGCAAGAAACAGTTACACCATACAACACCACCTTGATACCAGGCAGAATGGTTTAGTGCTTTCATATCGTTTACACCAAATTTTGTGTGTTACACAAGAAACCAAGACTCAACAGACCAGACATCATCTTCTGCTCAACTTTAGTGAGTCTGTGTGAACTGTGTCCTGTTCTTAGCTAAAAGGAGTGGCAACCGGTACATACTTATTATTTGAGTTACTGTTGCCTTCCTATCAGCTCGAAGCCTTCTGGCCATTCCCCTTTGGTATTGTGCCCCATAGAACTGCTTCTCACTGGATATTTTTCTTTTTTGGCCTATTCTCTTTAAACTCTGAAGATGGTTGTGTAGAAAAATCCCAGCAGATCAGCAGTTTCTGAAATATTCAGACCATTCCATGCTCAAAGTCACTTAAATCCCATTTTTTTCCCATTCTGATGTGTCGTCTTGACCATGTCTACATTCCTAACTGTGTTTAATTGCTGCCATGTGACTGGCTGAATTCATATTTGCATCAGTGACCAATTAAACATGCTGTGTGTTGCAATTTTGGGAAACCTACCTGTTGCAAAGTACATAGTCTTGGACTATAAGGCGCAAGGCGAGATTAAGTGAAACAAAACCTGACTGATGGCTTTGAGTTTGAAATCTGCTTTGTAAGCATGTCTCTTAACAGGTGCCATTTTGGGGCCCTTATACACACAGAATAATATTATGTTGAAGCACAGTACATATCACTCCGCAAGGCTCCTGACTACGGTAACCGTAATGCTCCGACAATCCATCAAGCGGTGCGGCTCCGTAGCTTACCAAAGTCATACTAAAACATTTTGACAGATTGTTGAGCGCCGTGTAGCACATAAAATTGGTTCAAGGTCAGTAAGCACAACCAGAATCAATACATAAGGCGCACTGTTGATTTTTGAGAAAATTAAAGGATTTGAAGTGTGCCTTATAGTCCGAAAAATACGGTAGGTACAGGACCGATACATCGTGATGGACACAATCTTTAACTGAGTGGTTTACTGAGATTATAGCAAATGTACAGGTGCTAAAGCTCCCACCTGTTTGCAGAGCACTGGCCAGCTAATGCCCATACTACTTCATGCTCAGTTGCGTAGAGCTATTTTTCACTTTTACCCACAAACACTGACTCACATTGAAAAGCAGAGATCTAAGGTGTTTAAATTTGTCTTTAGGAAATGCACTGACTGCAATCAGACTCATGTGTCCTAAAGTCTCTCTGCCACTGAGGAAAATTATTCATTTTAGGGTTGTAAAATTGGGCTTATTCTTGTAAAAGCCATAAAAATTTGCAACATTAGGTTCTTTATACAATTTTCTACCAAAATTTCCCATAATTAATTTTTTTTTTAATTATTTTTAAATCAACCTGCTTAGAAAAAGACCATTGTCAAGCATGGGTCTTCTCTTTTATGGAGCATAGTTTCTGACTGTCAAGCGGCAGTTATAATTACACATGAGACTAAATAGTGCTCTTATTGAGTGTGAAGTGATAGCAGTGAATGTGGAGAGAATACTGATGTTCCAGCAGTTCCTGAAACCCCTTTTCCTTTGTTCAAGTCCCTCCTTTATTTGCCTATGGCTGCCCCCTCCCCTTTGCGGCGAAGCAAGCTCATTGGAGGACAGCAAAGTCACGGGTTGGCGATCATTACCACCGCGTGATAGATTCTAACTGTTGCTAAGGTGTTTTGAATGGTTAGTTGACCATTATACTAGTCCATTTGCTCTCCATCTTCACTTGCTGAATGCTCGATGATGGCATGGGATGTGTTAAAAGTGTGAAATCTCAGCATTACTCAGTTTCTCATCAGTGAACCAGACAGTCTTCGCTGTCACTGTCTGGGGTGTTGATGGTTTCAGGCAACATTTGTTGCTGAGGTTTGACCCGCATTGTGTTGGATTCCTTTATATTGAATGCCTGTTAAATCCTCTGCCAAGAGAAATTTGGCAAAGATTCATGCTGTCTGCAGATAGGCCTCTTTAGAAATGGAGCTTTAAAAAAAAACGCAGGTTCACCCTCAGTTCAGAGCTCATGTAGAGGAAAATCTATTTCAGTACTGCAGACTGAGCAGATCACTCAAGGCAGGAGTCAGAGGAGCTCCCTTTAAACAGTTATGTCTTCATGCAGTAACTAAAATATTGTATTTATTAAAGTCAAATTATTAATTTTCTTATATAATTTGAATTTATTACATATCCCTGTCCATGTCTATGTAAACTGTAGTTAAATTAATGTTTTGTTTTTTCCACAATTCAAAAACGCCTCTGTGAGAATATCATTTTTTGTTGAAAATAAATCTTACCATAAAAAAGTGTTCAGTTATGTCACAAATGAGAGTTAAACAACTATAGAATTATAGAAGCATGCATCTAATTTTAAATATATCTATATTTCTGCAGTGATGATGGAAGATGGCAGTTTCATTCCTTCCATCATTAACACCCCTACAGCTTTTCCACCTACTGCTTGGAGCTGATCCAGGTGAGTTCACCCATTCAAAGTCAGTGTTAACATACCAAAACGGCAAAAAGAAAAAAACGAGAGTTCAGTGCATTACTGCACGGCTCAGAAGGTGACAATGTTTTTGCATCCCTTTTGTCACCCCGTTGCCCCTCCAACTGCCAGCTGATTTGTATGACAGGCCCTTACACTCGAACGCCATCAGCACTTTTCTCCCGCTACACTCACTACCTGTCTGCTCTACTACCCCCCTTCTGAAACTCTAGTTTAAATTTAGGCTCACCTCAGACCACACACCATCATTATGTCTGACTGCAGAGAGGAGATGAGAGCCGCTGGCCCTGTCTGTGATTCTGGGGGAGCTCATCATGCCGGCTTCGCGGTGCAGCATCAGGCAGAGCTGCGCGGGACTGTTGGTATAGAGCAGGGAGGAGCGCCCCGGGCGAAATCCATCAAAAAGGAGCTGTTTGCACTGTGGGAATAGACATGAATAATCCATGCTTTCTTTACCATTTCCTCAGTAACTGTGTGTATCCCATTACATTCTCGGTTGCCTTTTCTTCAAATAGCCTACCATTGTGTTTGTATTAGCGTTTTTAGTGAATAGTGATATTTTTTAAGTATGAAGAATTTATCCACATATTTTTGGGGGGCAGCTGACTTAAGTATATGACAGGGGGGGAAAAGGAAAGAAAAAACAGTTTTATTATACTGATATCAAGAAGTCATCAGGCTTAACAAAAAGAAATGATAAAACATCTAAAAACTGAAGCAAGTGTCACTAAAAGTATCAATAATTTCATCTTTAAATAACAACTTTCAATTTTTTGTTTTTCTACGCACGTTTCCATCATTTACATGTCAATAAAGTGTTATTTAAGTGTTATTATGGTGCTATTAAGGTTTGAATGAAGCGCCACATTTTTGTGTTATGTTAAATAACTCTCAGGTTCTTTATGTTTTGTGTGATCAGGACTTTTGTTGTTTTGATCTTGGAACATATTTACTATAAAAGTATTAACATAAAAATACTGTATTATTTTATTTATATATATTATTTTTTATTGTATAGGTGCACTTCCTTTTATAATGGTAACATGGAAATCCACACAATTTAGAATAAGTTACAGAAATTATCCCATAGCTTCTTTCTTCTTCTTTTTTTTATTCGCAATTCTATATTGTGGTAATATAAACAAACCAAGATAGCAATACTGATGTTTAATTTTTCTTCCCATGTGGAATAAACATGATGAGTTAACAGACTCACCAGGTTTCAGGTTAAAATAGAAAAGCTAAAGCTGATGAACACGCTGTGCAAAGAACAGATTTTATGGGTGGATCAGGCTTTGGGGGCTCTCTAGTTTTCAGATTTTTACAATGGTCATAAACATTGATTTGTGCAGCCTTATTAACGGAGGGCACTCTTGAGACCTCTGAACCATAATTACTGTTTTTTCAGGGTTTTTTAATCCTTCAATGGCAGACGTTAGCACTGTACTATTTCTCAATGCTATTTCTTCCTATATGAGTTATGTAGTGAATGCTTCCTGTAAGGAGATCTCATTCTTGGATTATAATTTAACAGACTACTGCCTCACTGTGGCAGTAACTGTGGCAGTAATACTGCTGTGCTCAAGTGCCATACTGTGCTTGTTTCCTTCCTTTTTACCACTTTCCACCTAAGGTCTTTAGTGTTCAGTAAAGTCACTGATTTTTGCAGCCGCCTCGTCCCTCCTTCTCTGTGTTTGAGGTGAGCACATCTTTCTCCATCCAAAATGAGGTATCTATTAGAAGATAAATGGATAAATCCCCTGGCGGTGATGAATATCCAGTGAGATGTGAGGAAGAGTTTATGGGCTCTGGACCTGAGCAATTACATTGTCGGCAAATCATTTTGCTTTAATTAGATCTTAGAATATCTGATAAGATACCTCATGCCAGTTTTACTTTGTCACAGTTCTGTGCAAGCGAGATGAAAAAGATAGAAATGCAATCAAGCAGACTGAGAATTTGATTTTAAGTGAATAATTCAATTGATCTTCAGCCCACCTGGTGGTATTGCATTGCATGGGCTTAAATATCGGCATGTGATACTGCATAACTTAAACGTGCCAGTAGGGATGGGCTATGTTTATAGATAAGGATTTGTGGTGTGTGTCCTCTCTACCTCCGTCTCTTTTCTAGCCATCTCAATAAATCAGCCTTGCTTTTAGGCAGTTCTGCTGGCGAAAGAAAAGCCCAATGCAGACCTCTCTGCAGTAGGTCATCTGCACACCACCTGCACATATTGTCTTTGACAGCCACTCAAACAGGTCAGGCAGGAAAAATATCCCACTCCTTTTATTCTGCCTCCATGAGCAGCATAATCAATATGCTCTGGCTGTATCGTGCAGCTGGTGGGCAAGGCTAGTTTCTTCTTGGAGTGAGGGCAAATGCACACCAGCATGGCACATCTTGCAAAGCACTAACCTCAGGGCCATGACATCAATTAAGAAAGACAAGCCTCCTGTGCATCCGGTGCATTTGTGAAGCAAATGGGCATGAATACCTAGTGAAAGGAAAGGCCGTCATCAATGAGGTCTCTGCTGAGATGATATTGTGTCACCAATGCCCATCTGCTGAGACAGTTGTCCTAATGTTTTTTAGAGATTTTGGGAAGCAGGCTTATCTGTTTCCTTGCAGAAACTCATATGAGAATACTAATGTGTCATTTAGACTCCCAGTTAACATAGAATAAAAACTGAGGGAATGGGGGAGATGATTACAGTCGTGTGAAAAATTAAGAACAGTCAGGTCTTCATTAATTACACTTGATTAATTGATCATCAGCAAACATGAGCGCATGTATAAAAGCAGATGTTTTGGCAGTGTGCTTGCCTAGAGCATTCAGGTGTGTGTTAATACAATGTCACTATCTTCCCAGAGGATGGATGTCCTAGCAAATTCATGTCAAGGTCAGACCATGCAAAGCTTAGAGAAACTGCAAAAAGATTCTCACCGGCTACAGGCTTCAGTTTGCAAAGTTGTAGTTGTACAAACAATAACATTTTGGATGGACAGATAAAATTTTGGATCTATGAGACCAAAGTGGAAATGATATGGGTGGCCACAGGACCTGGATACCTTACAGTCATTGAATTGACTATGAACTCCTCTGTAGACCAAACATTTCTACAGTTAAATCTCACTACTAAAGTTTGGCTCACATTGGGTCATCCAACAAGATAATGATGCAAAGTAGAGTACAATTAGAGTACATTTTTAATATTTTTTAACACATCTTGTATAGAATAAAAAAAATAAAAAAAAACGTGTCAGTTAGTGAGCTTTAGACAGACTTTTTTTCTCAAGTCATCGCAAGCTGAAAATGAGATTTCTTTAAGTTTAAGTTAAAATTATATTATAAGTATGATTTTTAGAGTCCTGTTTTGAGCTTTTTTCAAACTGGTTAACACACACAGTTCTGGCTTGTCTGAAGAAATTAGAGCCTTTCTGTTTCAGTCTCTGCTTCATCTACCAATCCTTTAATAACAGTAAAGCTGCTGCCCAGGTGCAAATGGTGCAACTCGATGTTTTATTTATTTTGCTTTCACAAATTGATTTGCTAGCTGAGTGTCAGAACCTAATCTGTAGCAGCGATGCTGGTCGACACCCACATCATGTTTTCATTTATGCCTTGCAAGGGAGGGGGTCACCATTACGCATTCATTTTATTCTGGACGACAGAGAGAACAATTCTCCATTTCCACAGAAACTATGTTTCTGTCACTCAATTTCCCAAATATGGCATATTGGTGATGGTGACTCCTAAATTTTTTTGTATTAAAATATGTATGAATCAGTAAGGAACAAAGCCAAATTAATGAGAGAGGAGATGATATATATACATATATATATCTATATATAGATATATATATATCTCTATATATTCAGTTTTATATATGTTATGATGGTTTTCACCTCAGCAAGCAGTAAGGCTGGCTGTGACTGCAGTGTATTTTCCACTGCCTTGTTTCCACCCTTCACGCCTCGCTGCAGGGTTGACTTTGACGTCAGGTATGCATGTTCTGTTTTAAGTCCATTTTATTTTGGTTTCCCTCTGAAATACATCCAGAAAGATAGCAAGATGATGTGTGTGGTGCAAAAGCTTCAAGAGCAAATGAAGAGCTCTGCATTTCTCTTGATGGCTGTAACTGAGCGATGATGGGCAGGGCATGGCTGCCGTCCCAGCGTCATGGCAGGGAACTGGAGTCTGGAGAACCGGCATGTCTTCCTCTCTTCTCTCAGAGAGCTCTGTTTGTTGCTTGCTTTCACCGTCTGTCACGCTGCAGAGCGCCATGGCTACACACTCTCTTTTCATACATTTTTCCATCCTGCCCATCACGGCATATTTCACTCTCACATACTCGACACCTCAAAGAGGAAACATGTCATCCTCCTCTCCACACATAGTGCTAAAAGGCCCCAGAGTCCCCTGCGGGAACTCTGCTCTTCCTCTGCTAATCGATCTGCTGAACCCTCGCCTTCATTCATCTACCTATCAATCCGTCTTCCTGTCTTTATGCCTTGCCATTTGTCTCCAGTCTTATTTGCTCACAGAGGATCTCTCAATAGCTTTTGTTAATAATCAATATGGTGGGTTCTTCTCTGTTTAGAATATAAATTATGAATATTAATGCTTTTAATATAGATGCTGGACATCCTATGCCCAGTGTGGACTCATTGCTCACAATGAGTGGACTCCCTCCAGCAGACCTGCTTGCAATGTAGGCTGTATGTATGTTTGAATTTTGCCTTTTCTTGCAGTTCTCTTCCTTAGATTGCTTTTTTTCCTGT